>NC_056725.1:699563418-699845918 GCF_019279795.1 Protopterus annectens | reverse complement strand
TCTATGCACAGTTATTGTTCATAGGTAGGTACTAGGCTATCGGCCCTAGGGCCCATACAAGCCTAGCCAAAAAATGTACCCTGGCTTTCGCCACCCAAGAAAATTATTTTCCTGTGCCCCTGTCGAGCAGAGCCACAGAAGTGATCCCCGGGGTGAATTTCCCATTTCCCATCCAATCATCAAGATTTTTCTTGAAGAGTGCTAATGAGGAGCTCTGTTTGACATAGATAGGTAGTCTGTTCCAGAGTATGGGAAGTCTCTGGGACAGGAATCTATCCCTTCAGCATGTTCTGTTTATTGTGGTGACAAGGTTAAGGTCCCTAGAGCGTGGAGCTTGGAGGGATTGGGATTTCTTTAAGTGGAGCATGTCCAACAGCTCTGGGTTTGACATAGCTTTGTATGTTAGGCAGAGATCACTCCTGAGTAGGCGATATGCGATGGAGAAAAGCTATAGCTTTTTGAGACGGTCTGCATAGGGCATCTGTTTGAGGCCAGTAATCCTCTTTGTGAGTTATTTCTGTGGTCTTTCCAGTTGTTGTAGATGTCTTGTGAGGTACATACCAAAAGGGGCATTATACTCTATAATGGGTCTAATGAGTGATGAGTAGAGGGGAACAGTGACCTCTTTTTTTCTGGATGAGAATCCTTTTGTGATGAGATGAGCCACGTAGAAGGATTTCCTGACCACTGTGGCGATGTGATCATCAAAAGAGAGACTACTGTCCACCTGTGTCCTAAGGTCTCATCACATTTTCCGCATTAAGTAGACTGCCAGCTATGTGGTAGTTCATGGGTACAGAGTTTTTACCAAAGGGGATGACAATACACTTTTTTGCATTGAGCTTCAGGCCATGGCTTTGACACCAGGTATCTGTCTCAGTGAGGCCCTTTTGTAGTTTGTCCACATCGTTAGGAGTTTTGATTATGGCTCCTTGTTTGCAGTCATCTGCAAACTTTGTTAGCCAAAGACCTTCTGTGTTGGCCTGCACTTTAGAGATGTAGATACCAAAAAGGAGAGGACCCAGGACTGAACCCTGTGGTACTCCACTTGTCACTGGTCTGATGTCGGATTTGGAATCTGCTACTTTCACAGTGTGGGTTCTGTCCGTGGGCCAGTTGGCAATCCATATTGTGATATAGGGATTTATACCTAGTTTAGTGAGCTTATCTATAATTCGAGAGTGGGGGATGGTGTTGAAAGCCTTGGTGAGATCTAGATAAGCTGTGTGAACCATTTTACCCTCATCTATGGCTTTGGTGACTGCTTCAAAGTCGTCAATCAGATTTAGGAGACATGATCTGCCTTTTACAAATCCAAACTGAGTAAGGTCCAGAGTTTGGAGATTACCAATGTCTTTATTTATGAGTTCCATGATGATACGTTCCATGGCCTTGCAGACCAGGCTTGTCAGGCTAATGGGGCAGAAGTTCCCGGGGTCCGTCGTGGCTCCTCCTTTGTGGAGTGGGATAACTGTCACGGTGCGCCATTCAGTGGGTACAAAGCCTGAGGTGAGGCTATGATTGAACATGATGCTTAGGTAGGGTGCCAGTACATTCTGTAGTTCGTGTAGAACGCAGCCTGGGATATTGTCAGGTCCCATGGATGCTGTGTTCTTGGCTTTGGAGAGTGTGTTTTTTACCTGTGCAGCCGTGATTATAGGAACTTTGCATTCCTCCGGTATAGAGATGGGCCCTCTAGGGGGTGAGAGGGGGGTAAAGTTAGCACTGAACCTATCTGCTAGGATGTTGGCAATATCAGTTAGTTCTGTATATTTAGTGCCATTATGCTGCAACTCAGAGCAGATCTGAGTGTTCCCATTTAGATTCTTGACATAGCTATAGAATGCTTTGTGGTTGTCTTTAGAGTCAGTGGCAATTTTGTTTTCGTAACTAGCTTTGGAGGATTTTATGAGGGATCTCAGCTTCTTACTGAGGTTGACCAGGGAGTTCCTCCAGTCATGGGATTTTACTCTTTTTTGCAACAGTTTCTTTCTTCTGTTGTAGAGTTTGTTTATGGCAGAGGACCACCAGATTGGCTTCCTTTTTTTGGAGGATAACATCTTGGTTCTATTAGGGATAGCATGATCCATGCACTCGTGTAAGTGCTTATAAAGTGCATTTGTGTAGGATTCGGCAATCATACCTCTATTGTCTGTCTGCATGGGTGTCATGAAGTTTGCCTCTTTTGTCTTAAGAAGTGTGAAGTTGGCTTTTGAGAACTTTTTTACGATGGTTTCCCTAATTGGGGCTGGGGGTGGGATGTGGATGTCTAGGCTGATTAGCTTGTGGTCGGATCTGACCAATGAGGAATTGACCTCTGGTGTGGAACACCGTTTTCCCATGTTGGTAATGACCAGGTCTAGGATATTGCTGCCCCTGGTGGGGGTGTGAATAAGTTGATCCAAGGCGTTGGAATTTATAAATTCTAGAAAACGTTGAGCAAAAGAGTTGGTACATGAGTAGTTTTCCCAGTTAATGGTGGGGTAGTTGAAATCGCCCATTATTAGGGTGTTGGGTTGTACCCTAATACTTTCCAGTATATCAAGAAATGAGGAGTGTGAATCCTGAGGCATGGTGGGGGGTCTGTAGCAAACTACAATTTAGATTGCGGTCTTGCCCAGAGTTAGTTGCACTTGGATAATCTCGGATGCATCATGCTGTGCAACTAGCCTGGAGGTGTGGATATCCTTAATGAATATGGACACCCCTCTGCCTTTAGTGCTTCTTTCTGGGTTAGGTGGCCGAAAGGTGTGGTATGAATTGAAGCCTGGTAATGCAGGGGTGCTCTCAGGAGCTTTAAACCAGGTCTCTGTTACTGCACAGATGTCAATGTTCTCCATTTTAAGGAGTGCCTCGAGTGAGTGCATTTTGAGGTTTAGACTTCTACCATTGAGTAGCATTACCCTCAGATTTTGCTTGCTTGTACCTGTTACGGTGGTGAATTTGTCATTTTAACCTTGCCTAAAAAAGGCACTATAGGGCTGGGCAAGAGTCTTAGCCAGTATCCGGAATCCAAAGGGCTACAGGTGCAGGCCATCTCTGGCAAAGCATCGTGGACTGTCGATCATGTCGTCCCAGGCAGAAAAATACTGGATCCCCTTAGAATGACACCAGAGGCTTAGCCAATTGTTGAAGTCAATCATTTTGTCCTTGTACTGTGGTATGATTCTGGGTGATGGCAGGATGCTACTCAGGGTTAGGGTCATACCTGCCTGGGATACAAGATTGGAGAGCTCCTCCATGTCTCTTTTCACATAGTCCAGGGAGGTACGTCTCAGGTCATTCACACCAACATGGACAATGACAGTGTCATATTCGTACTTATTGTGGTGTGACCTGAGTGCATGCGTTATGTGGTGGATCCTGGCACCTGACAGGCAGCTGACAGTAACTTGCTCCTTGTTTAGTCTAGTGAGTGGAACATCAGTGTGCCTGACTATAGAGTCACCTATGACTAAAGTGTTGGGTACGTTGTTATGCCTTATGGGCTGTGGCTGAGTGGCACACTGAGTTTGTGGGCTATGTGTCATTTGGGTTGTGTTGGGGGGTGGAGTTTGCTTGCGTTTATGCTCTGGATGTCCCTGATGCTTGGGCAGGTTTTTATTGAGAGCCTCTGCAAATGTAGGTGTGTGTTTTGTGTTTCTATGTGTGTGTTTTGGTGGTGTAGGTTTTGAGGGACTATGTGATGAGTGTGGTGTGGTGCAAGTGTTTACCCTCTCCTCTTGACTGTCTAGTCCAGTCTTGGGTGAAGAGAGCTTTGCTTCCAGTTTGGCTATATAAGTGCATCTCTCACAGGTTGTAGTGTTGGGTGGTAGGAGAGGGTTGTCTGTGTACATGAGGCAATTGCTGCATTGCCCCAAGATGCCCAGATTCATCTGGTAGACAGGAGAAATCACTGGTTATTTATAGTTATGTATAAATTGTTATAAGTAATATTTAATACAATGTAAAATTGAACAATGGTAAAATGTCTGGAATTTCATGTATTACAACCCAGGACCATGTGTATGGCAGCCTTATACTTACACCCCTTGCACAGGAATATTGAAATAACACTTATATATTTTCCTGTTCATTACAATAAACTGAACTGTCACAACAGTCAAAATATGTTGCCATTCCTGTATTAGAACCCAGAACTATCTGTATTACACCCCTACACTTACACCTGCTGCCACAGCTGGATACTTCCCTATTCATTCTTAACTTCTGTGTGTTAACCACCACGCAACACTGCTTGCTGTGTTTGCGTGGTGCCCAACAGAATTAATAGAATGCATCCATTTTGAAACTACTGACCGCTTCCTTTCTAAATTTGTTCTAGACTTGCAGGTGCTGGGGAAGCTTATGAACCACCGCATAACAATTCTAAGCAGTGTTGCGTGATGAAAAGCAGAAACTGCAGTAATGCATCCTTTTTGAAATTTAGAATGTCTATGTCCTGCCTGCAGGTGTTCTGTCCATTTCCTGTGTGGCCCAGTGGCCCAGGTTTGTGCACTACTAAGCATCACACAAACGAGATAATCAAAGCTAAACTTGTTTTTAGCTTTGTGGTCAGTGTTTATTAGGTGTCATCCTTAAAAGACAAAGGTGGGACTTGATCTCTGATGTACAGAGATTATGTTGTGTGGATTAACATGTTTAGCAGATGTACTACATGGGTTTATATTAAATTCTCGAAAGTCGACAATGTCGAATCTGACATTGTCGGCATGAGAATATCGAAAATGCAGAAAGTACAGTTTTGTACCTACCATAAATGTAGATGTCCGATAGGAATGCATCTGCAGTCCTTACAAATGGGTTGTCCTGTCGTCAGGCAGCCCTTCGGTCGGCCGGATTCCAAAGTCTGGGTCTGGCTTCGGCTGGTGTCGCACTCCACCCGACGTCATAGCTGCAGTTCTTCGGGTATAAAGGCATCAGCCGACGCCATTTTCCTCAGTGTTTCTTGCCCCAGATGCCAGGTGCCCTCTTGGATGGCTAAATTTGGATAAATGCCAATGTTTCCAAATAGCAGAGAGCAAACACATAAAATAAGCATGTATGTACATATATACAAACAAATACACCATAATAGACCCCCCCCAAGGCTAGCTGAAAGATGGCAAATACCTTAGGAGAACCACAGAGGGGAAGGCGGGTGGGTAATCCTGACTGCAGATGCATTCCTATCGGACATCTACATTTATGGTAGGTACAAAACTGTACTATGTCCTTCAAGGATGCATCTGCAGTCCTTACAAATGGGTAGAATACCATAGCCAAACTAGGGGAGGAGGAAAAAAGAGAGATTATGGTGTAGTTAGGATCCCTTGCAAAACAGCAGTGGCAAACCCTGCTCGGGATCTAGAGTATAAAGGTAAATTATAATGCTTGGCAAATGTATGCACGGAGGTCCAAGTAGCAGCCTCTATAATGTCCTTGGTAGCCACCCTCGTAAGAAAGCTGTAGTAGTGGCTGTAGCCCTTGTGGAGTGAGGCCTGATGTTCTCTGGAGTTTTCTTTCCATGGAAGGAGTAACAAAATCTAATGCAATTTCCTATCCACTTGGAGATTGTCTGTTTTGAAATTGCTTTTCCTTCCCTTCCTGTTACATATGCTACCAGAAGCTGGTCAGTTTTTCTATTGGACTTGGTCCTGTCCAGGTAGTAGCGTAATTGTCTATGCACATCCAAGGTATGCAACAGTCTTTCTCCCCTGTTCTGTGGGTTGGGGAAGAATGTAGGTAGGTGGATAGCCTGGTTTAAAGACAATCTGGATACCACCTTAGGCATAAATGTAGGATTTGTTCTCATGGACACTCTGTCTTGATGGAAGATCAGGAAGGGTTGCACTTCCATTAATGCCTGTAGCTAAGAAACCCTTCTTGCTGAGGTGATTGCCAGCAGGAAAGCAGTCTTCCAGGATAAATATTGTAACTCTGCTGTTGCTGCTGGTTCGAAAGGAGGAAGTGTCAGTTTTTCTAGCACAAAGTTCAAGTCCCATGCTGGCAATGGTGGTTTCCTAGGAGGTTTTACATTTTTAATTCCTCTCAGAAACTGCCTGAGCAGAGGATGAGAGAAGACAGGGGGATCCAAGCTGTATTCTGCTGAAATAGCTGATGCGTGTATCTTGATGGAGGAATAGGACAGGCCTGTATGGAAGAGCTCTGCCAAGTACTCCAGGATGTTGGCTATGTTTACCAGTGACACATCTTTTCCCTTTGCAGTACTCCAAATGAGATATCTTTTCCATTTTGCTGCATAATTCTTTCTTGTTGAAGGTCTGTGAGCCTCAAGGATAATGTCTTTAACCCTTTGAGATAAGTTTGGGCTAGTTGCTCTTATGTAATGTTCCAGGCAGTTAGCTGCAGAGTTTTCAGGTTTGGATGCAGGATGTTGTAGCTGTTCTGGGTTAGCAGCAATGGGATCAGGGGTAGTGTCCACATTTGTTCCCGAGACATGCTCCTCAGTAATGGGTACCAATGTTGTCTTGGCCAGTCTGGAGCTATCAGAATGATCTTTGGACGTTCCTCTTTGATCTTCAATAGCACCTTGTGCATCAAAGGAAGTGGTGGGAATGCATATGCTGTCAGGTTTTTCCAACTGAAAGATAGGGAGTCCACCTTCCAAGCAAGTGGGTGGTATGTCCTTGTGCAGAATTTCTTTAGCTGGTGATTGAGTGGGGATGCAAATAAGTCTATTTGTGGTAGTCCCCATTTTCTTGTGATGGCTTTGAAGATGTCCGGGTGCAGCATCCATTCGTGGGCATCCGTGGTAGTTCTGCTTAATATGTCTGCTAGAATGTTTTCTTTTCCCGGTACAAAAATTGCTTGCAACTGAATGTTGTAGCTCAGAGCCACATTCCATAGGTCCAGTGCCATCCGGCATAGAGGGTATGAATGTGTGCCTCCTTGTTTGTTGATGTACCACATAAATGTGGTGTTGTCTGTCCTTATCATCAACTGTCCTTCTTGGAGGAATGGTCTGAATGTCTGGATTGCCAATTTTACTGCCAGCATTTCCTTTAGATTTATGTGTATGTGCAGCTGATCTTGAGTCCATAAGCCTTGTATGCACTTGTCCAGCATGTGGGCCCCCCAACCGAGGTCTGAGGTGTCCGTTGTGATGGTTTGGCTTGGTTGAATGCTGTGGAAGGGCAAACCTGTGTTCGATTGACAGGCCTGAGCCCACCATAGGAACTCTTGCTTCAGGCATGGTATTAGTGGAATCTTGGTTTCTAGGCTGTGTTTGTGTTGAGACCATAAATTCTTCAGGTACCACTGTAGCTTTCTCATATGCAGCCTGGCATGAGGGACCAGAATTATGCAGGATGCCATGAAGCCCAGGGCTTGCAGTACTTTTCTTGCTGTTAGATGGTTCTGCTTTGTTAATGCCAAGAAGTAGAGAGGAAGTTGTTCTTGTTTTTCTACAGTTAGGAATGCCATCTGCTTTGTTGTGTCCAGCTCTGCACCTAAAAAGGTTATTCTTTGGGATGGTATCAGCCTTGACTTTTTTATATTGACTGTATATCCCAGGGCTTGCAGCAAGTAAATGACTCTTTGTAAGTCTTCTGTTAGCTTGTTTTTGTTGTCCGCTTGTATCAGGCAGTCGTCCAGGTAGGGATAAATTTGGATTCCCTGAAGTCTGCAATGAGCGATTACTGATGCCAGGCATTTCGTGAACACTCTGGGCACAGTAGATAAGCCAAAGGGCAATGCTGAGAATTGATAATGCTCTGATCTTGCAAGAAATCTGAGGTATCTTCTGCAATTTGGTCGTATGGGGACGTGCAGGTATGCCTCCTTGAGATCTAGAGTTACCAGCCAAGACTCCTTGCCCAGCATGGGAAGAAGCTGCTGTAGAGTCAGCATTTTGAATTTTGGAACAATGAAGAATGTGTTTAAAGCGGACAGGTCGAGAATAAGCCTCCAATGTTTCTCTTTTCTTGGTACCAGGAAGAGTCTGGAGTAAAATCCCTTTCCTTGTTCCATAGATGGTACCTTTTCCACAGCTCTCATTCTTACTAATTGAGCTATTTGTTTTAGAGCTTCTATCTTTTGATTTGGTGGTAGGTTTGGCATTCCTCTTTTTCCTGGTAGAGTATGGAAATGAAACCTGTAACCTTGGTCTATAGTTTGCAAAATCCACTTGTCCCTTGTGATGTAATGCCAGTTCTTTGAAAATAAGGCTAGCTTTCCGCCTAAGGGTGCTGCTAGCTGTTCCCTGGTAGGCGGTGCCAGAGCCAAGTCACTGTGATTGTCCTGTAGCAGTGGTAGTGGCTGTGTCTGTGCCTCGCTGGTTGTTGCCCTGCCACTGGCGTCCCCTGTAGGCACCCCTGGATTGATTTCTGCCTCTTGAATGCCTATTCCTGCCTCTCTGTGCTTTAGAGGAGTCTGGAAAGGACCAGTTTTTGGAGGGCCAGTTCCTGCTAAACCTTGCAGGTTGGACCTGTAAGAAGTCTTTCACTGTTTGTACAGATTTTGCCTTCTCTTCTATTTTCTTCAGTACCTGCTGAGCAGGGGAACCAAATAAATTGACCTTGTCCATGGGAGCATCTAAAAGTTTTGATTTGACATGGTCCGGCAAGGCCTGTTCTTTAAACCATGCATGCCTTCTGATAACTGTGCCAGTCATGGCTGATCTAAAGGAAGCCTCCAGTGCATCATAGCCGCATTTTAAAGAATGGTTACTAACTTGCTGAATGTTATGCACCATTTCCAGAACATATTTCTTATCTAAAGATTCATCAGAGGACAGTTTCTTAGTTAACTGATCAAGCATAAACTCCTGATATTGGATCATATGAAATTGACAGTTCAAGGCCCTAGCTGACAGAGTAGCAGAGGTGTATACTTTTTTACCCCATCTCTCTAAGGACCGGGATTCCCTTTCAGAGGGGAGGGGGATTTTAGCAGAGGTATATGCTACTGCCTTAGGCCCCTGGGAGATAGTCTCGGGATCTGCAAAAGGAGCCTTGTATAAATGGTGATGTGTGTCCGGGACCCTGTAGAACCTATCGGGCTTAGCAGGGGCTGGAGGTAAAGAATCAGGAGCAGTACAGGCATCATTAAATGCATCATCTACAACAGAAAGAACTGGAGGTATAGCTAAAGGCCTATGTTGTGGTAAATGCAAGAAGGTCCTAAGCCTTTTCCTGGAGTCTGAGAAATCTTGGCCCTGCCACTGAAATTGTTCCCTCATGGCATGTAAGGTTTCCCCAAAAGAAAATTCCTCAGGTGGAGAGGCAGAAGGGATCGACTCTTCAGCATCAGAGTCTTCGTAAGGAGAATAAGGAGCCTCTGGAGGGTCTGTATTGTCTGAATCATCAGAGGAATCATCCGTGGACACTGGCTGAGGGGGCTCTGCTCTAGGTCTCTTCTCTGGAGGTGGATGAGAGGCCCTGTCTGGATGAGGTTGGGATCCCCTTATTAAAGAAATGAGATCCTCTGCCAGAGAAAGCATTTGGGAACTGGAGCTGGGCCTGAGAGAGGGGGGCTTAACAGGCACAGTCTTAGTAGCTTTAGCTGCTTTAGCCCTGGCAAAAGCCTTAAAGGACATGGCTGCAGGAGGCCTAGCAGCTCCACGTGCAGGGGTTGATATATCCAGGGGAATAGTGTCCGATAATTCCTGAGAAACCACAACAGCAGGTTGGATTTCAGAAGCCGATTCTACCAGGTTAGAAGAGGCCTCGGTAGAAGGCATGGTTTCGGCTGAAGAAAGAACCGCTTGCTCGGTCTCGGCCGAAACCGAGACACTCGCGGTTTGCTTAACCGCGGTTTCGGCCGAAACCGCGGACCGCGAGTGTCGGTCCTTTTCTTTGCGGTTTTTGGTAATTTGTGTAGTCGGAGGATCCGACGGCATAATATAGGCAAAATCAGAGCCGAAAAACTGCTCAGCAAACTCCGACCAACGTCTAAGCGTCCGTCGGTTAAAAGAAGCACAGGCTAGACAAGCTGCTACGTCGTGGTCTGGGCCTAAACAAGGTAAGCAGTCAGAGTGGAAATCTTTATGAGGTATTTGTTTCCCACAAGTTAAACAGTTATTCACTTTTTCTGACATCGGCTGAGGCAAGAAAGAGTCCCCAACGGGGTACTTAGCTTTTTAGCAGTCTTCGAAGTAGTATTCGGTAGTAGTAATCTCTGGATCTGACCGACCGGCACTTGCGAACAGCTTCTGCTTCGGGCGCCACGCGGCAAGAAAGACTGGGGAAAATGGCGTTGGCTGATGCCTTTATACCCGAAGAACTGCAGCTATGATGTCGGGTGGAGTGCGACACCAGCCGAAGCCAGACCCAGACTTTGGAATCCGGCCGACCGAAGGGCTGCTTGACGACAGGACAACCCATTTGTAAGGACTGCAGATGCAACCTTGAAGGACATCATCAAACAAGTAAATGGAAATCTCCGTAAGGGGAGATTTCCATTTACTTCAATGTAGTGCGGTCTCAGAGTTGGTATATTTAAGTAGTGGGGGGTGTAGGGTGCAGGGGGGCTTGCCTCCCTGCCTACACCGTTTAGTTTTTTTTTTTTGTTGTTATTTTTTTTTCTGAACCTTCGATGTTTTAACAGTTCGATCACTAAAGGTTGACCTTTACTGATTCGAACTGTTAAACATTCGATGTTCTAATATAGACCTGTACTACACACACACAAGTGACTCACAGATGTAGTTGACGTATTGTCATCCAAGCACTTCACATGACATTTATGGTGTTTCGCCACTTCCCTTGCTTGAGCTAAGCCACACACCGAGCAAATACTGGCATGAAAAAAGAAAGTAAGAAATTTAGGAGTAAGGAAGAAAAGAAATCTTTTAAACATACACTGCAAAGTTTATGTTGGTACACACAAAATATTTTTCCATAGGTCTGTCTTTGAACTTTCACTCCAATGAACCTTCAAAACACAGTAAGTGTATCTTATCCCTCTTTGCCAAAAAAGCAGCTTTGCAACAGAGAATGAAAATCATTGTGCATATAAGCAACTGTAGCATCATCCACAATATTAACAGAACACATGACAGTTGTACATTTCTGAGTTGTCTGTACATATAGTAATTTCAGATGTATCACACAAACATTTATGACTGCTGCTTGCAGAAATGCAGCTCTGTCTTACCTCTGTGTTTGCTGCTCATTCTTCCCATATATGACCAGTAAGTAATCTGCGACATGCAGTCCCATAAAGCATTTTGTATTGTCCTTAAAATGTGTGAGGATATTAAAAGGCAATAATATACAGTTGTCAACAAATGCAGGGGAGGTTAGATGTTACTGAACAGAAAAGTACAGTTTTGTACCTACCATAAATGTAGATGTTCGAAGATCCACATTGCTGCAGTCCTTACATATGGGTAGTCCGCTGTCCTCGGTCGGCCCGAATACCAAAGTATTAGGCTGACGTCGGTCAAGGCGCTTAAAACTGACATCAGGACGTCAGGGTACAAAAGCGCATGACCGACGTAATTTCCTCAGTCTTTTCTTGCCCCAGATGTCAGAAGGCCCTAACAAGAAAGGCCAAAGCCAAAAACCAGCAAAACCTAACCAACCACCCGTGCACTAACCATATTTACAATATGTACAACACAAACCACACCACCACCTTCAACAACAGAGGGAAGGAGGGAGGTAAATTGGACTGCAGCAATGTGGATCTTGAACATCTACATTTATGGTAGGTACAAAACTGTACTATGTTCTTCATCTCACATTGCTGCAGTCCTTACATATGCGTAGAATCCCAAAGCAGAGGTAAGGAGGATGGCAAAACTATAAAGCATTAGGAGCTGCCAACATGCCCTGTAAAATTGCAGTGGCAAATCCAGCCCTAGATTTAGAGTAAAGTGGAAGGTGGTAATGCTTAGAGAAAGTATGCACTGAACTCCAAGTAGCTGCTTCCAAAATATCTTTAGTAGCCACCCCTTAAAAAGCTGTAGAAGTGGCAGTAGCCCTAGTGGAATGAGGCCTAATCCCAGCTGGAATCTCCTTACCATGATGGGAATAACAGAAAGCAATACAAAACCAATCCACTTAGAAATAGTTTGTTTTGAAACAGGTTTGCCCTGAGAACCCAAAGCAAAAGAAACAAACAACTGCTGAGACTGCCTGAACCCTTTAGTTCTGCTCAAATAATATCGCAACTGTCTGTGTATATCCAAAGTGTGCAAAATCCTTTCCCCTTTATTTTGGGGTTTGCATAAAAAGTAGGCAAATGAATAGTTTGGTTTAAAGCCACACTAGAAACCACTTTAGGCAAAAAAGAAGGGTTAGTACGCAAAGACACCCTATCCTTGTGGAAAATTAAGAAAGGCTCAACTGCCATAAGGGCCTGTAATTCAGAAACCCTTCTCGCAGAGGTAATGGCCAACAAAAAGCAGTCTTCCATGATAAATATTTCAACTCTGCCGATGCTGCAGGCTCAAAAGGTTGTAGAGTGAGTTTCTCCAACACAAAATTGAGATCCCAAGCAGGAGTAGGAGCTCTACGTGGGGCCTTGTATTCTTTGCCCCTCTAAGGAATTGCTTAAACAAAGGCTGAGAAAATAATGGTGGGTCACAGTCATAGTGAGCAGAAATTGCTGCAGCATGAACCTTTATAGAGGAGAAGGACAAACCTTTGTCCAATAACTCAGTAAGGTATTGAAGCGCAACACTTAAATTAGGTTTAGAAACATCAAAGTCCTTTGCTGTACTCCAAAATAAAAATCTCCTCCATTTATCTGCGTAAACTTTCCTTGTACTAGGCCTTCTGGCCTCCAAAATAACATTCAAAACTTGTTGTGGAAGCTGAGACCCTCCAGGGTTTAAAACAGAATATGCCAGGCTGTCAGATGTAGAGAATGAAGTTTGACATTGAGTAAATGACTGTTCTCCTGAGAAAGCAGGTGAGGAATCGAAGGCAAAGGCCATGGAGGCTCCTGTACCAGACTTCTCAGTAATGGGTACCAGTGCTGTCGAGGCCAATCTGGAGCTATTAAAATCATGTTTGGCTTGTCCTGTCTGACCTTCAGCAGTACCTTTGGGAGGAGAGGCAGAGGTGGAAAGGCATACACGTGAAGATTGCTCCAATTGAATGAGAGAGCATCCACTTTCCAAGCTGTGGGATGAAACCTTTTGTGCAAAACTTTGGCAGCTGGTAATTTAGTGGAGAAGCGAACAGATCTATGTCTGGAGTTCCCCATAACACTGTCAATCTCTGAAATACATGAGGATCCAATTTCCACTCGTGGGGATCCATAATTTGTCTGCTCAACACATCTGCTAAGGAGTTCTGTGCTCCAGGCAGAAACCTTGCCTGAAGATTTAGCTGTAAACTGAGAGCAGTCTCCCACAAAATCATTGCTTGTCTGCATAGAGGATAAGAATGCGTTCCCCCTTGCTTGTTGATGTACCACATGAGAGTTGTGTTGTCTGTTTGAATCAACACCTGCCCTGGAAGAAGTAAATCCTTGAAAGCTATCAATGCAAATTGGACTGCTAACATCTCCTTCAAGTTGATATGTAGATGTTGAAGTCTGGCAGGCCACGTGTCTTGTACCCATTTTCCATTTAGATGAGCTCCCCAAGCTTTGTCTGAGGCATCTGTCGTTAAAATCTGACTCGCCTCTGGCCGGGTCACAGAGAGTCCCTTGTTTAGGTGACATTCCTGAGCCCACCACAAAAATTCCTTTTGAATGCAAGGTATTATCTGAATGACAGTGTCCAAATCTTGGCAGTGCTGTGTCCATACATTCTTGAGATACCATTGTAGCTTCCTCATATGCAGTTTGGCATTGGGAAGTACCAGAATACAAGATGCCATGAACCCCAAGGCTTGAAGGACTGTCCTTGCAGTCAGCCTGGACTGACGAGACAACTGGTGGAAGTAAAGAGAAAGATTCTTTTGTTTGTCCGGGGTCAAAAGGCCATCTGGGATGCTGTATTCAGTCTCACACCCAGAAAGCACATGTCCTGAGAGGGTACTAGACTGGACTTTATTTCGTTCACAGAATACCCCAGGCATCTTAACACTGCCATCACATACTGTAAATGATGAAGAAGTTCATCCTTTTCTTGGGCCAGAATCAGGCAATCGTCCAAATAAGGATAGATCTGTATTCCTCTTAGCCTGAAGAAAGCTACCACTGGAGCCAGAACCTTCGTGAACACTCCGGGTGCAGTAGATAAGCCAAAGGGCAATGCAGAGAACTGATAATGTGAAGTCCCAGCCCGAAAACGCAGATACTTCCTGCAACTGGGCCTGATAGGAACATGAAGGTAAGCCTCCTTGAGATCCAAGTCACCATCCAGTGATCTTTGCCCAGCAGAGGTAAAAGCTGTTGTAACGTCAACATTTTGAACTTGGGAATGTCCAGATATGTGTTGAGGATAGATAAATCCAAAATTGGTCTCCACGTGTTTCCTTTCTTTGGTACCAGAAACAGGCGAGAATAAAATCCTAGGCCCACTTCTGGCAGAGGGACCGGTTGTATGGCCCCTATTTGAAGTAGTAGAGAAATTTGTTTGCGAGCCTCTAGTCTTTGCTGAGGAGGAACGTCCGGCATGCCTTTGAAAGGAGGCAAGGTATGGAAATAAAACTTGTAACCCTGGTGTATGATATCCAATACCCATTTGTCTTGGGTAATCAACATCCAATTTTCCTTGAAGAGTGCTAACCTTCCTCCCAAAGGTGCTGCCAGGCAAGAAGGATCTGGCAGCTGAAAAGTAGGTCATTGGGCCTGTTTACGAAAGGACTGGCCCCTGCCCTCACCCGAAGATTGTGCAGGTGAACTCCCTGTTCTAGGCCTGAAAGAACTCTGAGCTCTGCCCCTACCACGTCTAGATCTACCCCTAGACTGAGAATCATAAGAAGGATACGTCCACCCCTTAGCAGGCCAATTCCTACTAAACTTCGGAGACTGAACTTGCAAAAAATCTTTAACAGCCTGCATAGACTTAGCCTTGTCTTCCATTTTCTTCAAGACTGACTCCACAGGTGAACCAAACAACACATCAGACTGCAAAGGAGCATCCAAAATCCTTGTCTTAACATGGTCAGATAAATTCTGATCCTTCAGCCAGGCATGCCTGCGAAGAACTGAGCCAGTGGCAGCCACCCTAGACGAGGCCTGCACAGCATCAAAACCACTCTGTAATGAATGCTTACCCACCTGTTCAGAGACATGCACCAAATCTTGTAATTCTTTACACTCAATGCCTTCCGCCAGAGCATCCACCTTAGACTTCAATTGAGAAAGAAGAAAGTTTTGATATTTCAACATATGAAACTGGCAATTCAAAGCCCTCATAGCTAAGGTAGAAGATGTATAGACCTTCTTTCCCCATCTATCCAAAGCTCTGGCTTCTTTATCTAGAGGAACCGGATTTTTACAACAGAGGCCTTGACACCCTTAGGTCCCTGACTAATAGTTTCTGGGTCCGCCCTAGGACTCTTATAAAGATATTTATGAGCCTCAGGCACCCTGTAATACCTATCCGGTTTAACAGGAGCAGGAGGCAGAGAATCAGGATTAAGTGAAGCCTCTGCAAACACATCTTCCACAACATCCAGAACAGGGGGTATAGCCAAGGGCCTATGCTGGGGTAACAGCAAAAACTCCCTAAGCCTTTTCCTAGAATCAGAGAAGTCCTGACCTTCCCACTTAAAATGTTCCCTCATAGAATGAAGTGTCTCTGAAAAGAAAAATCCTCTGGAGGAGAAGCAGAAGGAGTGGAATCATCTGCATCAGAATCAGAATAAGGAGAGTACTCCTGCAAGTCTTCAGCTGACGACTCTGAAACATCGAAGCCTGCTCAAAACTTCCCAACTCTGGCTCCACCCTAGGCCTCTTATCAGGAGGGGCAAAGAACCTCTAATCAGAGTAATCAAATCTTCTGCCATTTTAAGCATGTGCTTCTTAGGCACAGACCCTGCTGAACTAGGAGTGACACCAACAGAAGCTAAAACTGGCCTGCCTCTGGGAGAAGCCTTGGAAACAGAAGGAGAAGGCCTAACCACCCTAGGAAGGGAGGGGAGTACAGTAACTTGAGAAGCCCCTTCAGCCTGACCTGCCTCCTGAGAGACCACCTCCTGCAAAATCAAAGTCTCCCCCTGAGACTCCAGAGAAGTCTCCGTCGGAACCACCGGTTCCACTGAAGCCTCTAAAGAACCGGCGTCCGGAACGGACGACTCATCTTGCCTGGGTTTAACTGCTTTGTCTTTGCGCTTCTTCGCAGAAGTGGGCGCCGGAGAATCCGACGGCATATTATAATTGCACCGCTTCCCAAAGACCAGCCTAGCACAATCTAACCTTCGCAATAGTGCGTTTATTGAACCTAGCACAAAAGCGACACCCAACAACGTCGTGCTCAGGCCCCAAACAAGGAATACACAAAGAATGATAATCCCTATGCGGTATCTGTTTCCCACAAGAAATACAGTTATTCACTTTTTCTGACATCCGGTAAAACACTGAGGCAAGAAAAAACCAAAATATTCCCCAACGCGGTACTTAGCCAACTTGGATTCGGTCTGAAACTCCGAATTCGAAAAATTTCAGAACGCCGAACGGCACTTGCAACGCTGCTTCTGCATCGGACCATGCGGCAAAAAAGACTGAGGAAATGACGTCGGTCATGCGCTTTTGTACCCTGACGTCCTGATGTCAGTTTTAAGCGCCTTGACCGACGTCAGCCTAATACTTTGGTATTCGGGCCGACCGAGGACAGCGGACTACCCATATGTAAGGACTGCAGCAATGTGAGGTGAAGAACATCTGTGAAATGTGTGCTGCTTACTTGCATTTAAAACCTTGATACAACTACTTTTACATTTTGTAAGTCTAACCTGGCTGACACACCCACTGGAGGTAAGGAAGTCTTGACTGCTGCTATGTTTTCCTTCTCCCTACCAGTAATCATTTATAGTTGCAATCCATAGCAACAAACACTGAGGGAGTGCTTGCACTATGTTTACATCTGCTACACAGAGCCAAGAATTTGGGATTCAGCAATTCTAATGCATTCACACATCATTTGGGTCTTCACCATGCTCACAGCCCTTAATCTACACTGTAAAAATGGAACCATGTAGCTAGGGAACCTAAAGGTGAGGAGGCTTGTTTACATGTGTAACACAGAAGATTGCTATTACTCTGGATTTATCTCCATTAATCTGACTGTTCCATTTTAATGTTGCATGTATTTCATACTTATCTTTCACTTTTCATCCAACACATTATACTCAGACTGTTGTTTTCCTTCCTCTTAACCTTTCATAAAAAATACTGTATATATATATATATATATATATATATATATATATATATATATATATACATATACACACACACACACACACAAAATAAAGAGTAAACAGTACTTCTTAATCCTATCATAATCTTGTTTGAAATGCTATCATGTACATTATAAATTGCCTACGTGTTTTCAATGCATTTAATATTTATAAGTACCTTTGTTCTTGTTTGAAATGTGTATCTTTTACATTGCTATACTGTTTTGTTTTTAGCTACCTGTCTTGGAGCTTTTCTCCCTGGGCCCCTGCTGAAAACGGGCCCCTGGCCTAGTCGGACACTACCCGGTAAAAAAATGTAAAATAAGAAATAAATAAAATAAATAAATATCTGCTCAGAAGATTACTGATCTTGATAAGATACTTGCATTTTCAGTTATATACTGGATATGCTCACGTCACTAAGAAAATATTTTTATATACATATGAATTATCAAATGCTACTTTTAGCTGTGTGCACTTCTTAGACGTTTACTGATGGCATAGGCATTTTTGTCAGGACATTTTACTTTCTCAGATGTTGTTGTTGTGTCTTTCGGCTTATCCCGGTTAGGTGTCGGCACAGCGGAACTCCGGTCCGCTAATGTTTGGTAATGGATTTTTACGTGGCGAGTTACCAGCCCTGACGCACAACCTTCAACGAAGGCACGCCCATTCACGCATGCCTCCACACAGAAGACGCTCTAGCTGAGAATCGAATGGGACAACGTCTTGCTGTGAGGCGACAATGCTACCGCAGCACCACTACCGCGGATGCACAGCCTTTTTAACTTTCATCACAAGTACTAATGTTGTAAATGTTTTTCTCTTTACACTCTTCTATTGTTATTTCGGTGAAATGTAACTGTCCTAAACTGTCAATGACTCAGGGGTGTTAGCCTTCTAGTATGACCCATAGACACCTCTAGGGGAGTGCTGACCAGAGGAAGTGGTGACTGACAATTGCATAAAATTGAATGTTCTGTGGTAAATGTGCACACGTATTTTTGGCACAGTTTATTTGATAGCAATTACAGCAGTTCTCTGATGTTTTATTCCTTTTGGTTTGTTAGTAAAATGTGTCATGTGCCTATTGTTTTGGAGGTAGAGGAGCTAAGTTCCATTTATGTGTTGGCACAAACAAAATTGCATGTACAGAGGTTTGCTTTGCTATTGTTACTCTCCTTGTTTTGGATCCAATCTTGCTTTGTGTGTGACTATAATATGTTACAACCACATACACCTTTTTAATATTTGAATATCTTGACTGTTTTTTGTTTCTCCAGTGGGTAATACAAAAAAAAAGAAGTTGTGCACTCACCATAACGTTCCATGTGTGTTGTTCATCTTGCCTTCATTCTTAGCAGGTTGGATTCTAAACTGATCCTCGGTTCCAACTTGGCCTTATACAAAAGCTCGAGGTCTTACACTAGCTTGTGGCTAAAACCCTATCCCATCATGCACTAGGAGAGCTCCCCAGATCTTGTATGCACATATAGCTAAATACAGGTCACTAAACATGTTATAGAACAATCAAAAAAGCCAGAGATCATTAATAGCCAACTGCATCAGCTCGGTCTTCCAGGAGCAAAGGGCTGGGGGAAAGAGGGTGGGATGTAAGAATGAAGGTGACATGAATAACACACATGGAACATTATGGTGAGTGCATAACTTCTTTATGTAATGTCCTATCTCGCCTTCATTCTTAGCAGTTTGGGACAGTGTCCCTAGCACCATCTTTCTTGGGTGGCTCAAGGTAGAATATTCTTCTGAACAGTATGCTCAAAACTAGGCCCTGTTCCTGGAAGCCAAATCCACTTTGTAATGAATGATAAAGGTATGAGGCCTTGTCCATGTTGCTGCAGCACAAATAGTATCAAATGGTAATCTCGCCCAAAAGGAAGAGGAGGTTGCAATGGCTCTTGTAGAATAACCTTTTACTTTAAGGGTAAGTTCTTTGTTTCGAGATTGGTAAGTAAAGGTAATACAATCTGATAACCATTTTGAAAGTGTGACTTCAGACACAGGAGCACCTTTCTTTGAGTCTGAAAAGGATACAAATAACTGGTCAGATTTTCTGAAGTCCTTTGTCCTACGCAAGTAGAAATGTAATTGTCTATGTACATCCAGTTGGTGTAGCATATACTCTGCCTTGTTGCCACAGTTAGGGAAAAAAACTGGTAGTTCTATGGATTGATTCAAGTTAGATTCTGAGCATACTTTGGGTAGATAGGATGGGTTTGTTCGTATGGATACTATGTCTTTATGGAAAAGCATGTAGGGGGCTTTATTGATAATGCTTGCAGCTCTGAAACTCTTCTAGCAGAAGTAATGGCTATCAAAAGAATCATCTTCCAAGTCAAATACTTGAGATTGCAGGATAATGCAGATTCAAATGGGGGAAGGATCAAATGGGATAAGACAAAATTCAGGTCTCATGATGCTGGATGGGCTCTGAAGGGTAGTCTTAATAAAAAAGCACCTTTAAGAAATGCCTTGCAAAGTCTGTGGGACATCACAATGGGGCCTGATTCACTTAGATGGAAATTAGATATCACTGCTAACTGAACTCAAACAGTAGCTGCAGCTGCACCTTTATTAAATAGCTTTAAAAATTCAAGAATGGAAGCTATTGGGCAGAGAAGGGATCAATGCGATTATTCAAGGCCCATGAAGAAAATCCTTTCCATTTGCTTATAAATAACTTTCTCGTCGAAGCCTTATGAGAGGAGATCAGGATATGTTTAACTGACGGAGAATGGTTAGGGAGCCTGGCTATGTTTGGAACCGGAGCAACCAAGATGTCAATTTGAAGGTTTGAAGGGAGGGGTGGAACGTCCTTGATGCACTAGTCAGGAAGTCTGAAACTGGGTCCAAAATATACGACTCCTCCTGGAGATGAGGCTAAAGGAAGGAGAAACAGATCTGATGAGGCCAATATGGGTGACTAGTATCAAGTTCCTTCCCAAGGAACTGGCTTTCTGAAGAATTTTGGGTATTAATGGAAAGGGAGTAAAGGCATAGAGAAGACCCGAGGCCAATCGTGTACAACTGCATCCTTTGGTGACTCCCTCAGAGGGGGGAGAAGGGCAAAGTAGCTGTTGCATTTGGCATTCATGGATGTGGCAAAAAGGTCGCAGCAAGGCTGGCCCCATCTGCGGAAAATCTTTTCAACTACTTCTTGTTTTAGTGATTACTTGTGAGGCATCAGATTCACTCTGCTGAGTCTGTCCGCTATCACATTGGATTTCCCTGGGATGTGCATTGCTATCAAAAGGCACTGGGAGATCATCACCCACTGCCATACTCTCAGGGCCTCCCGACAAAGGGGGTAAGACCTGGTTCTTCCTTGTTTGTTAATATACCAGACAAATGACATGTTGTATGTATGCATTGCAATAGTTCCTAGCGGAAGAGAGTCTTGGAATGCTTGCAATGCTAAAAGCACCACTCTCATCTCTAGGACACTGATGTGCAAATGGGCTTTGTGATCCTGGCAAGTGATTTGGACTGTCCTTCCCAGATAATGCCCCCCCCCCCCCAATCTGGGAAGCGTCCATGATCACTGTGGCTAATGACTGCAGAAGAACAAAGGGTCAACCTAATGTCACATGAGTGGAGTGGAGCCACCAACGATGGTATTTCTTGCAAGACTCTGTTATCAAAATTTGGTGAGACGTGGGCAGTTTCTACATGGATCACTGAGTGAACAGTAGCCACTGCAGAATTCTCATATGCAGATGTGCTAATGGAATCATGGTTATTGCTGCTGCCATGGTCTCCAAGACTTTCAGGACTGTTTTTGCTTGCACTTTTTTCTTGGAAAGTAGGTTTAGGACCTGACTTCATAGCACTTGAACCCTTTTGGAGAAAAGTTTTGCTGTCAATTTTGTTGCATCTAGATCTGCTCCTATAAAGATAATAAGCTGAGATGGCAACAAGGCAGATTTCTCATAGTTTATTGTGATTCTTAGGTGAGAGTAGATGCAAGGTGGTTTCTCTTGCTTTCGATAATAGATGATCGGTGGTGGCGGTTAGGAGCTAGTCATCTAGGTATGGAAACACTCGGAATCCTAGGCATCTCAAGTGAGCCGCTACTACTGCCATACACTTGGTGAACACTCTGGGGGCTATAGTGAGGCCAAACGGCAGAGCTCGGAATTGGTTGTGACTGGCTCAGAGCCAAAAGTGCAAATGACTCCTGGATCGCATGTCCATTTTTATGTGGTAGTATGCATCCTGGAGATCCATAGAGCACATCCAATCGCCTTGTCCCAGAAAAGGGAGTACTGACTGCCAGTAATCCAGAAATCCAGAAATTTGACTTTCTTACTGATTAGTTTAATCTGCTGAGATCCAGGATGGGTCTCCCGTCCTAGTTTCTTTGGAACCAAAAAGAACCTTGAGTAAGTTCCAGATCCTACTTGGTCTGCGGGGACTGTTTGGATGACTCTTTTGATTAGCAACTTTTGTATTTCTAGAGCTGTCTGTTCCCTTTGACTAGGTGGAACATCCAGGATGGTTTCTGTGTTTGGGATGGGGAAGTAAAAGGGTATGGAGTAACCTCAGGATACGATGCTTTGTACCCACTTGTCTTTTACTGTTAGTCAGGTACCTGGGTATAAAGATAAATGGCCCCAACTGCCTCCAGAGATGGACAGGCAGACCTCCTTTCAGGAGCGCTGAAAGGGCTTATCAAGGAATGATTCCCTGTCGCCCTAGTTTTGTGTACCCCCTCTTCCACGTGGTTGGCATCTTCCATTAGTACTTCCTCCTCTGCCCCTGGGGGAAGAATCACTATGCGTCCTGGAAAGCTCTCTGGGATTTTCGAAACCACATTTCTCCTCCCTTTTGACCCTTTGGATAAGGTCTGGTAGGTAGGGAAAAATGGACTCCTACAGCAGAGAGAGTCTTTCCTTCTTGTTCACACCTGGCTAGTGTGTCTTTGACTTTTGGCCCTAACAAGGACGAACCATCGAAAGGGGCATTCACAAAGGAAGATTTAAAGGGTTCTGCAAAGTCATGCAAACACATCCAAGAATGTCTCCTTAGGAAAATTCCTGAACCCACTGCCCTGCTCGCTCCATCTGCTGCAAAAGAAATGAGCGTCATGGAGGAGTTGACCATGAATTTAAGGTGGAGAGCTGAGAGGAAACCTTTTCTGATACCCCTTCAGCTACTGAACCTTGGAGGGTATCTCCTAGCTCTTTCAGGAGATTTCTCTGAAGTCTAGTGAAATGAGTCGGAGAATTCAGCAATCTAAGCACAAAGGTTGCAGAAGTAAAGGTGTGCTTATCATACCTGTCCATCGTACAAGACTCTTTTTGGCGGATGGACAGAAGACGTCTCTGAAGTTCCTTTTTGGTGGCTGCCACCACTACAGCATTTACTGGGACGCCTTTGGTTAAAAAAAAGTTTATCTGTGGGTGATGTGATAAATCTGTTTGGTCTCTGAGGAA
The DNA here is from genome assembly GCF_019279795.1 of Protopterus annectens. Classification (NCBI taxonomy): domain Eukaryota; kingdom Metazoa; phylum Chordata; order Ceratodontiformes; family Protopteridae; genus Protopterus; species Protopterus annectens. The sequence continues at coordinate 699,823,213 of NC_056725.1, read as the reverse complement.
CAGGTTCCACTGAATCTGGAGACACTGACGCCTTTCAACAAACTAGGTCCATCAGTTCATCGAAAGGCAGAGACACCCAAGTGGTGGAAGAGTGAGACTCAAAGGCCTTCAGGTATACAGACTCCTCCTCAGAAGGGTTGATGGACTTCCAACTGCCTCTCTGTTTTAGTATTTCCAGGATGTCCACAAAGGAGACATCCTCAGAGGGTGACTGTGGCAACCCTTCCGAATAATCAAGGTCTGTATCTGATGTGAGGAACTCCTCTGGGGAGTCTAAATGCTTCCTCTTGCATAGCCTCTTCCGAGGGACCTCTTCAGAAGGGTATTCAGGAGAGGTTTCGGAAGAGAGGGGGTCACCCGATGGGGCATCCTGAGTCCTAGGGTCTCCACGTCTCTGTGGATGCAGTAGTGCCGAGATGGACAGTGGTGCCTTTGGGGGAAGAATGTCCTGACCTGAGAGTAAACCTGTCTATGGAGATAGGAATCTCCTCATCACCATGAAAGCCCCCCTGCCCCTGATATGAGGAAACTCCCGGCTCCGAAGAACCAGAGGGAATCCCCAGAACCAAGGGGGGTGGTTCTGAGGCTGAGGTAGGGGCTGAGCTCACCCGAGCAGACACCCAGAGAGGCAAGTTCAGATCCAACAACTGTCCAATCAAACTCTCCTTTCTGGACCCGACTGGAGAGTGTCAACTCCTAGAGGTCGTATGCAACCGAGGATATAGGAGCAGTAGTCGGACCCGAAGATCCTGTGATAGGTCTTGGTTCCAACAGTTCCACTATGATCAGTTATGGACATTCTGGCTCTGAGGTCCCAGATCGGATTGGAGGAGGAATCAAGGGTGACAGGGTAGGCGTGGTTGGTTCAGAAGCCCTCGGGGTTGGATCCAACAACAGCTTGGTGAGCGCCGGTGTCCTTAACAGTCTCTGCACCATGCGATCCATATCATCATCAGACAGGGTCCTGGAAGATCGAGTCGAGGGGGTGGGAGATCTAGAGGATTGTAGTAAAGGAGACCTCAAAATGGGAGATACCGGTTCCAATTCTGGGGACCGGCTCCACAAATGAAATTCCATCAGCACTGACACTGAAGGAGCTGAGGTAGCAGACTTCTTGGGGCCGAGAACCTTCTCGTCCAGAGCCGAAACATTAGGTAATTTTTTGATGGCTCCAACTGAGTGCTTGAGGATGAGGACCTTTGCCTAACTTGTCAGACTTAGAAGAGGGGGATTTGCCCAATTTTGAAGGACCCTGACACCTTCCTTCTATCGCTTCAGAAAAAGGGGACTTTATCAGGCCTCTAACTATTAACTTGTTTTTCCTTTCTAGCAACACTCTATGACTCAAAGAGTGACAGGTGGCACAAGACTTGCAAATGAACTTCTCCAAGACGGTATACACAAATTGTATGTCCATCAGTAATGGACATCTTCTGACCGCATTTAATGCATTTCTTAAACCCAGAGGGTTTAGCTTCCTTAGAATCCTTTAAAGCCATAGTACAAGTCAGCAACCACAATGGAAAGTAACAAACAATACTCTAAATGTATATAAAGTATACTACTTTTTTTTTTTTTTTTTTTTAACAAACAATCAGAAAGACAACAAAAGACTATGAGAAGGGAAAAATCCCTCTAACTTAAACGAGCTAAGACAACTCTATTTTAGCAAACAGAACAAGAACAAATTCTGAAAGGAGATTCTAAAAGCTATTCTCTAACTTAAGTGAAGTAGCCTTGAGGGAATAAGGGAAAGAAGCCCTCTAACTAAAACGAGCTCTTAATTATCGCTTTGAAAGCCGGGATAGGGGAAAAAAGGCCTTGCGAGGAAACGACGGTCAACAGCAGTGAAAAATCTCAAGGGAAAGAACTAACTACACAAGTTAACTCAGTAAATTAAAGAATTAAACAGCTAGAAATAGCTAAGAATTATTTAACAATATCAAGAAAAAAATTGTCTACTTAACCAGAGCCAGTAGGAGAGCACCTGATCTTGCTTAGTGGCAAACAAGATCTGGGGAGCTCTCCTAGTGCATGATGGAATAAGGTTTTAGCCATGAGCTAGTGGAAGACCTCAAGCTTTTGTACAAGGCTGAGTCGGAACCGAGGATCAGTTCCAAACCCAACCTGCTAAGAATGAAGGCGAGATAGGACATCACATCTACATTTATGCGTTATATCTGAGTAGACTTTTATTTATGTGATACCTATGGGTATTAACCTCCTTTTGTGTTTTACGTCACCTAGGACTATGGCATCCAGTTGTCCCAATCCCTGCAAACTCCCCTTCAGTGACCCTGAGAATGAAGCAATTGTGCAAGCATTTAGGTGACATGGTGCCATTCTGCTCGTGTGAGGGTGTGGGGATAGGTCTTGCAGAATGAAAATTTGGCAGCAGATAGCGACTGATGTAACTCTGTTGGTGGCCAGAGATGGACATATAATCAGGTATGTCATAGGGCTACTGACATGATTTCATCTGCCTGGAGAGCAACTGAAGCGGCCCATGAACAGATGGCTACTGGAGGGGAGGGGGCTGCTACACAGCCACCACTGACACCAAATGAAGAGTTCCTGTCCACTCTCAGGGATCCAAAGAGCTCAGTGGAAAGTGCACAGTTGCATGTGATTGATGTTAGGGCTGCTGTTTCAGGGAGGACAAGTACATTCCAGGTGGACCTTCCAGGTAGGCTTACCTATCTCAATTGTTTGTTTATTGTACAGTAAAATATTGAGAGCATAACTTAAGTTTTGTTTATCATAATTTTTTTGGGGGGTGGGGCTAGTTGCAGACTCACACAGTTAACACATTCTGGTTGATTACACATAGGCTTGGGGTGGACATGTCACCCACATTTTCGTCAAAAGAATCGTTAATAGACATATAAACGGCCAAAAGCTTTAACCCCAGTGTTACTGTTAATTGTGATGATGGTGTCCTTACCTTTTGCTTAACTTCTTCCAAGACCATCCTCCCTAGGAACTCTTGAGTCATCTGCACATGGTAAGCCAAACGTTTATATGTCAGACCTAATAAGTAGTTCACAGAAATATGTATTTTATCCATACGTTGGGATTCAATGACTGTTCCCAGTTTGCAATCATTTGCAAACTTGGTTAGCCAGAGACCTCTAACATTGGTTTTGAGATCTGAAAAGTAGTTGCCAAAGAGGAGTGGGCCTAGCACAGAGCCCTGGGGATCATCTCCAAACCTGGTTAACCAGAGGCCTTTGACATCTGTGAGGTAGCTGTCAAAGAAAAGTGGACCTAGCACAGAGCCCTTGATATTTTAGAGCTACTCAGTTAAGGATCTTAGATATAACACAAGCAACAAACAACAACACAAAGTGAAAAGGGATGATGAAGGTGTGGGAATAATTCAAGCAATAAGGAAAGAACGGGATTTTGGGCAAAGACCCTTAAGGAGAACAACAGTCACACAGAATGGAGAGATGAAAAGTCAGCAAGCAAAGGAGAGTAGTTGTGCTGAAACTGAATTCATCCTCAAGACATGGTGAGTAGCTTCACGAGGTGGACCCTATTTTTACAAAATCTCACCAAGGCGACACTGATATATAGACTGCATTTATATAGCACATATCATGGACAGAAGTAGGTTAAAAACTAAAAAAGATATCTGGGTGCACAAGACCCAGGATAAAAAAGTGCCCAAACCTGGTAGGCACACTGGTGCCAGGACTGGAAAAGATGACCGTGCAGAATCTTCAAAACATGGAAACATTCCTACAATGGGGCCAGGCCAGGCCCAGGGGGAGGATGGCCCTCCTGTTGTAGAAGAAAGTAGCAGTCCACAAAAATCACAAAAACTGATAGTGCAAGAAGAGCCAAAAAGATGATAAAGTGGACTATTGAGGATAAGAAAGAAATTATGTATTGTTATTATTATGCAAAAAGCCCAGAATTTCCAGACGCAAGATATACAAAATGATTGAGAGAAATTAGAGTAAAGAAAAATACTTCTACAAGAAAAACTGTCAGAAGCTTCAAATGAAAATTTGTGTTCATTGATACAACAGATTTGTGAAAAACAGTATATAGATCAAGAAACCTTGACCTGTTTGGAAAAAGAAGCGTCTAAGGAAGTGCAAAACTATTAACAACAAAACCAAAAGATATTTGAAAAGTATAAAAAAGAAATATGGAGATGGGAAAGAGAGATTTGATATGGTTAATTATTTATGCAAAGAAGAAAGCCAAATTAATCAATGTGAAGAACGCAGCCCCCAAAGATATTCGAAGAGAAATACAGGCAAAGCCATCCAAATATGGAAAATTTCACAATAAAAAAAAATGACATCACAAAGATGGAATGTAGAAAAGAAGATTAGTAAAGCAGAAGTTAAAATAGAAGTTGAAGTTATGGAGTGCTTTGGTGTAGAAGACTTACTACAGGTTACATCACAACAGGATGGAGCGAGTCCCCAAAGTAGAGAGAAACAGGAAGATCAGGAGACATGTGAAGACATATGGTCATGGGAAAGAAAGAGATGTAATATGGTGTAATATCTATACAAAGGAGAAAGCAAAACTAATCAATACAAAAAGAGCAGCACCAAAGGTATTTGAAGAGACATAAAGGTAAAGGAATCCAGACACGGGCAACTTTACAATACAAACAATAAGAAAACAGAGGAAAAGCAGAAAAGGAGATTAGTAATGGAGAAGTTTAAGAAACAGAAACTAAGGTCATAGAGTACCTGCAAAGTGACAAGGATTCAGTGTAGAAAATCTAATGCAGAAAGCACCACAACAGGATAGAGTAATGGATATCCAAATTAAGGGGAAATCAGTGGAACGGGAAAGCAATTGGTTAGGTGCCATATGAAGATAATTTGGAGCCTTCCACAGGAAACCAGTTTAAGCATTCACTTTAAGCTAGACAGCAAGGGAAGGAACAGGAAAATGTGGAAACTCTAATGCAGTCAATGTTGAGGAGTGATAGGCCAGTGAGCTCCCATATGATAGAGCAACGGATGGCACGGGGCAAAGTTGAAGAGAATGTGCCACAGGAAGATGCTAAAGAATCTTCTATAGAATGCCTGCAGGAATTGGAAAACAAGGGATGTGTCCTTAGTTTGGAAGAAAATGAGCCAAGAAAAGAGTTGCTTGATTTAATAGACATAGACAGATAGATCAAGATCAATGAAAGAAATAGACTGCAAAAGGTTAACAAAACCCAAAAAGTTAGAAGTTTGATAAAACAAATGAACACAGTAATTCAGACTATTCCTAGAGACCCATGTGACATAACAGAAGTAAACAGAATATATTACTGTGCAGCTAAATTAATAACTGATAAAGTTCTACCACAAGAACACCGGGTAGTGAGGGAAAGGAAGGGGAGAAATCGAATACCATCACAGAAATATCGAATAGAGAAAACTATAAAGCAGTTTAGACAAGAAGTGTCACTGTTAGAAGATTATAGAAGAGGAAATAGATCAACAAAAATACTAAGAAAAATAGATGTGATAAAAGCAATGCACAGTATTAGAACAGACCAGGATCTATCATGCACTATCGCAAATAACAAACTGAAAATTTTAGCAGAGGTGGAAAGACTTAAAACATAAGAAAATAAATATAAAGGAAAAGTACAAAATAAGCAATTTATTGATGATCCAAAAAAGTTTTATAGAGAATTGGGAAATAAGGTAAAAGGAATTGAAAGACCGACAAAAAAAGAAGAAATAGATACATTTGGAGAAATATCTATGAAGATCCTGTGGAACATAGGAAAGATGCTAAATGGACAGAAAAAGTTAAAGAAAGAATGACAGGTTCAAAGGTACAGGATATGAAATGGGATGAAGTAACAGCCAGAGAGATTGAAACAAAGTTAAGAAAAGCCTCTAACTGGAAAACCCCACGCCCAAATGCAGTACCTAACTTTTGGCAGAGAGTATTAACATCTTTGCATGAAGATTTAGCCATGAGTAAGAACATGTACGAACAAGTATGCACACCCCAAACAGACACCAACCTGGTTAACAACAGGAAAAACAATGTTCCTACTTAAGACTGAACCTGCAAAACTACCCTAAAAATTATAGACCAATAACTTGCCTTCCAACGACTTATAAACTAAGCATGGGAATTGATGCTGACAGAGTTTATAGTAATTTAGAAGAAAACTCAATTATGGCAGTAGAACAAAAGGACAATAAAAGAAAGACATATGGAACAAAGGATCATTTGTTGTTAAATAAAGTCATAGTTGTGTTGGAGGGAAGCATTCTAGCTTATCAGTGGGAGAGATGAGAAGCCTATCTACCACAGGAGCCAGGTACAGATTCTTAGTTTTAGCACTTGAATTTGCTTATTCGTGCTCAGCACTTGTTCAGGACTTGTTAGCACTAAATAAGCTACAAATTACTACAGCACTCAACCTTCATCTTTACCTAGAGGAAAACAAGTTTTTGTACTTACTTTCCTTACTTGCGTAGAGAAAAACAGCTCTTATACTCACTTGTCTAGAGAAAAGTAGTTTTTTATTCAGGCATGTCCAAGGGTCAGCTCCAAGTGTTCTTTCCTGTCTATCTGATGAATTTGGGCATCTAGGGCAATGTAGCAATTGCCTCATGTAAACAGACAACCCTCTCCTCCTACCACCCAACACTACAACCTGTGAGAGATGCACTTATCTAGCTAAACTGGAGGTACAGCTTTCTCCAACCAAGAATGAACTTGACAGTCATGAGGAGAAGGTAAACACCTGCATCATACCACACTCATCACATAGTCCCACTACACCTACACCACCAAAATCCACACATAAAAACACAAAAACATTCGCGGAGGCTCTCAATAAAAATCTGCTCAAGCAACAGAGACCTCCAAAGCAGAAACGCAAGCAACCTCCACCCCCAACACAACCCAAATGACACACAGCCCACAGACTCAGTGTGCCACACAACCACAGCCCATAAGGCAAAACAACGTACCCAACACACTCGTCATAGGTGACTCTATAGTCAAACACACTGATGTTCCACTCACCAGGCTAAACAAGGAGAAGGTTACTGTCAGCTGCCTGTCGGGTGCCAGGACATGCCACATAACCCACACACTCAGGTCACTCCACAAGTACAAATATGACTCTGTCATTGTCCATGTTGGTGTGAATAACCTGAGACATACTTCCCTGAACTACATGAAAAGAGACATGGAAGAGCTCTCCGATCTTGTTGCCCAGGCAGGTATGACCCTAGCCCTGAGTAGCATCCTGCCATCACCCAGAATGATACCGCAGTACAAGGACAAAATTATTGACTTCAACAACTGGCTAAACTTCTGGTGTCATTCTAAGGGGATCCAGCATCTGTCTGCCTGGGACAACATGGTTGACGGACCATGATGCTTTGCCAGAGATGGCCTGCAACTATCACCCCTGGGATTCCGGATACTGGCTAAGGCTCTTGCCTCCCCTATAGTGCCCTTTTTGGCAAGGTTCAAATGACAAATTCATCAATGTAACAGGAACAGGCAAGCAAAAACTAAGGGTAATGCTACTCAATGCTAGAAGTCTAAATTTCAAAATGCACTCCCTCGAGGCACTCTTTAAAATGGAGAACATCGATATCCGTGCAGTGACCGAGACCTGGTTCAAGGCTCCAGAGAGCACCCCTGCATTACCAGGCTATAACTCATACAACACTTTTCGGACATCTAACCTGGACCGGAACACCAAAGGTAGAAGTGTGTATATATTCATTAAGGATATCCACACCTCCAGGCTAGTTGCTCAGCATAATGCGTCTGAGGCCATCCAAGTGCAACTAACTCTGGGCAAAACTGCAATCCAAACTGTAGCTTGCTACAGATCCCCCACCATGCCCCAGGATTCCCACTCCTCTTTTCTTGATATACTGGAAAATATTAGGGTTAAACCAAACACCCTAATAATGGGTGATTTCAACTACCCCAACATTAACTGGGAAAACTACTCATGTACCAGCTCCTTCGCTCAGCACTTTCTGGAATTCATAAATTCCAATGCCCTGGATCAACTTATCCACACCCCCACCAGGGGCAACAATATCCTAGACCTAGTCATTACCAACATGAGTGACCGGTGTTCCACAACTGAAGTCAATTGCTCGTTGGTTAGATATGACCATAAGCTAACCACCCTAGATATCCACATCCCGCCCCCACCCCCCATTAAGGAAATCACGGCAAAAAATTTCTCCAAAGCCAACTTCATGCTTCTTAAGACAGAAGTGGCAAACTTCATGACACCCATGCAAATGAACAATACAGTTACGGCTGCTGAATCCTACACAGATGCATTCTATAAGCACTTACACGAGTGCATGGATCGTGCTATCCCAAACAGAACCAAGATGCTGTCCTCCAAAAAAAGGAAGCCAATCTGTCGATCCCCTGCCATAAATAAACTCTACAACAGAAGGAAGAAACTGTCGCAAAAGAGAGTAAAATCCCATGAGTGGAGGAGTTCCCTGGTCAGCCTCAGTAAGAAGCTGAGATCCCTTATAAGATCCTCCAAAGCTAGCTACGAAAAAAAAAATCGCCACTGATTCTAGGGACAACCACAAAGCATTCTATAGCTATGTCAAGAGTCTCAATGGCAACACCCAGATCTGCTCTGAGTTACAGCACATCGGCATGAAAATTACAGAACCAACTGATATTGCCAATGTCCTGGTACATAGGTTCAGTGCTAACGTTACCCCCCTCTCACCTCCTAAAGGGCCTATATCTATACAGGAAGAACGCAGAGTCCCTGTAATCACAAGTACGCAGGTAAAAGCTGCACTCTCTAAAGCCAAAAACACAGCATCCATGGGACCGGACAACATCCCAGGTTGCGTTTTACACGAACTTCAGAACGAACTGTCTCCCCAACTAAGCACCATGTTCAACCATAGTCTCACATTAGGCTTTGTAACCAGTGAATGGCGCACAGCAACAGTTATCCCACTCCACAAAGGGGGAGTCACCACTGATCCCGGGAACTATTGCCCTATTAGACTGACGAGCCTGGTCTGCAAGGCCATGGAACATATCATCATGGAACTCATAAACAAAGACAATGGTAACCTCCAAACTCTGTATCACACCCAGTTTGGGTTTGTGAAAGACAGATCATGCCTCCTGAACCTGATCGACTTCTTTGAGGTAATCACCAAAGCTGTAGACGAGGATAAGGTGGTTCACACAGTCTATCTTGACCTCGCCAAGGCTTTCGCCATCCCCCATTCTGGAATTATAGCTAAACTCACTAAACTAGGTATAAATCCCTACGTCACAAGATGGGTTGCCAATTAGCTCACTGACAGAACCCACACTGCAAAAGTTGCAGACTCCAAATCTGACTTCAAACCAGTGACAGGTGGAGTACCACAGGGTTCAGTCCTGGGACCTCTCCTGTTTGTTATCTACTTCTCTGAAGTACAGACTAACAAAGAAGGCCTCTGGCTAACGAAGTTCGCAGATGACTGCAAACTAGGAGCCATAGCTGAGTCCCCAAATGATGTGGACACCCTACTGAAGGACCTCACTGAGACAGATGTCTGGTGCCAGAGCCATGACCTCAAGCTCAATGCCAAAACATGCATTGTCATCCCCTTTGGTAAAAACTCTGTACCCATGAACTACCACATAGGCGGCAGTCCACTTAATGCCAAATGCATGATGAGAGACCTGGGGACCCAGGTGGACAGTAGTCTCTCCTTTGATAATCACATTGCCACAGTAGTAAGGAAATCCTTCTACATGGAACACCTCATCACAAAAGGGTTCTCATCTAGGGAAAAAGAGATCATTGTTCCCCTGTACTCGACACTCATTAGACCCATTACAGAGTACAACACCCCTTTTGGAATGTACCTCACAAGACATCTGCAGCAGCTACAAAGGCCACAGAAGTACCTCACAAAGAGGATTACTGGCCTCAAACAGATGCCCTACACTGACCATCTCAAAAAACTCCAGCTTTACTCCATAGCATACCGCCTATTCCGTGATGATTTCTGCCTAACATATAAATCTATGTCAAACCCAGAGCTGTTGGACATGCTACACCTAAAGAAATCCCAATCCCTCCGAGCTACATGCTCTAGGGACCTAAACCTTGTCACCACAATAAACAGGACATGTTGGACGGATAGATTCCTGTCCCAGAGACTTCCCATTCTCTGGAACAAGCTACCCATCTATGTCAAGCAAAGTTCCTCATTAGCATTCTTCAAGAAAAATTTTGATAACTGGATGGGAAATAGGAAATACACCCCGGGGATCACTTCTGTGGCTCTGCCCTTGTTGGCTAGGCTTACTTAGGCCCTTGGGCCAATAGCCTAGTACCTACCTATGAACCTGAGAACTGTAAAAAGGGGAAGATATTGGCTAAGGCTCTTGCCACCCCCATAGTGCCTTTTTTAGGCAAGGCTCAAAAGACAAACCCACCTCCTTAGAAAACAAAAGTGGAAAAAAATTAAGGGTAAAGCTGCTCAGCACCAGAAGTCTAAATCTCAAGATGCAGGCTCTCGAAGCACTCTTCAGTATGGAGAAAGTACAGTTTTGTACCTACCATAAATGTAGATGTTCGAGTGCTAATACAGCTGCAGTCATAACAGATGGGTTCTCCTGCCGTCAGGCGGGTCCTCGGTCGGCCGAATTCCAAAGTCTAGGTCCGGCGTCGGTTGTCGTCGCTTCTTCCCTGACGTTAGTGTGACAGGGGTATAAAGGAACCAGCTGACGCCATTTTCTTCAGTTTTTCTTGCCCCAGATGTCAGGTGCCCCCAGAAGGAAGGCAATACATAAGTTTGTGTAATAATGCAGTGCAATATAATCAAAATACAGTAGTTGCAAGCAAATACATCATAAAAGAATACCCCAATCAGGTTGTATGAGGATGTGCTAGCCTATAGGCCTGTCCCAAGAGGGGAAGGAGGGAGGGAAACCTGGACTGCAGCTGTATTAGCACTCGAACATCTACATTTATGGTAGGTACAAAACTGTACTATGTTCATCGGGCATACAGCTGCAGTCATAACAGATGGGTAGAATCCCAAAGCTAAGAAAGGGGTGGTAGGCATTAGGTGGAACTAGGAGGCGCCAAAATGCCCTGCAAGACTGCAGTGGCAAAGCCTGCTCTAGATTTGAAGTATAATGGTAGGTTGTAGTGCTTGGAGAAGGTATGCACAGAACTCCAAGTGGCTGCTTCCAAAATATCCTTGGCAGGAACTCCTCTGAGGAAGGCTGCAGAGGTGGCTGTAGCCCTGGTGGAATGAATTCTAATGCCTGTAGGTACAGATTTGCCATGAAAGGAATAGCAAAAGCGTATGCAGTGGGCTATCCATTTTGAGATTGTCTGTTTGGAGATTGGCTTTCCTTGAGCTCCTACCGCATAGGCCACAAAGAGCTGTTCTAATTTTCTAAAAGGCTTTGTTCTGTCCAAATAATAACGCAGTTGTCTGTGGATGTCCAAGGAATGTAGTAATCTCTCCCCTTTGTTTTGAGGATTAGGATAAAAAGTAGGTAAACGTATGGCCTTTTTTAAAGCTACCCTGGATACCACTTTAGGCATAAAGGACGGGTTGGTTCGTAAGGAGACTCTGTCCTGATGGAAGATGATAAAAGGCTGGACAGCCATGAAAGCCTGTAGTTCTGAAACTCTACGAGCTGAGGTGATAGCCAGAAGGAAGGCTGTTTTCCAGGACAAATATTGCAAATCTGATGAGGCAGCTGGCTCAAAAGGAGGCAAGGTCAGTTTTTCCAGAATGAAGTTAAGATCCCAAGCAGGTATTGGTTGTTTCCTTGGAGGTCTTAAATTCTTAGCCCCTCTGAGGAACTGTCTTAAGAGAGGGTGAGAGAATAAAGGTGGATCAGTGTTATATTCTGCAGAAATGGCTAAGGCATGGATTTTGCTGGAGGAGAAAGAAAGTCCACTGCTTAGCAGTTCAGCCAAATATTGTAGTATTTGAGATAAATTCAGTTTTCCAGGGTCCTGGCCCTTTTTCTCATTCCAGACACAAAAACGTTTCCATTTTGCAGAGTAAGCTTTTCTAGTTGATGGCCTTCTGGCCTCCAAAATGACATCCTGCACCTCCTTGGTGAGTAGGGCCTGCTGTGATGCTAAGGAATCTTCCATGCGGCTAGATTGAGTGTTTTAAGCTGACTGTGAAGAGTTTTGAAGCTGTGCTGAGTCAGAAGAAGAGGCATTTGAGGCAGGGTCCATGGTGGGGAATGCGTCAGGCTCCTCAGAAGTGGGTACCAGTGTTGTCTTGGCCAGTCCGGAGCAATGAGGATCATTTTTGGTCTGTCTGCTCTGGTCTTCAACAGAACTTTGGGCAGCAGAGGAAGAGGTGGGAAGGCATAAACTGTCATTGATGTCCAACTGAAAGAGAGAGTGTCCACTCTCCAGGCCTTTGGATGGAAGATCCTTGAGCAGAATTTTGTCAATTGATGATTTTTGTGGGAGACAAAGAGATCTATGTCTGGCCTTCCCCATTCTTGGATTATTTCTGTAAAAACTTTTGGATGCAACTTCCATTCGTGTGGGTCTGTCATATTCCTGCTTAGGTTGTCTGCCAGCGTGTTTTCCTTGCCTGGCAAGTACTGTGCTTGTAGTTCCATTTGTAAGTCCATGGCCATGTTCCAAAGTGACATGGCCAGTCTGCATAGGGGGTAAGAATGTGTTCCTCCCTGCTTGTTTATGTACCACATAACTGTGGTGTTGTCCGTTTTTATCAATAGTTGACCTGGTTGTAGGAGGTCCTTGAAAGCTATAATAGCATTTATTACTGCTAGCATTTCTTTTTGATTGATGTGAAGGTGCTTTTCTTTTGGGACCACTTGCCCTGAATGCACCGATCTGTCATGTGCGCCCCCCAGGCGTAGTCCGAGGCGTCTGTTGTGATGACTTGATTTGCTTGAGGCTTGCTGAATGGAAGACCTGTGTTTGTTTGACATGCTTGAGCCCACCACAGAAATTCCTTTTGCAGACATGGAATTAGTGGTATTATTGTTTCCAAACTGTGGCTGTGTTGAGACCATATGTTTTTCAGGTACCATTGTAGTTTCCTCATATGCAGCTTTGCACATAGGATTAGTAAGATGCAAGATGCCATGAATCGCAGAGCCTACAGGATTTTCCTTGCAGTCAGCCTGGTGCAATTTGCTAGTGTTATGAAGTATTGAATTAGTTGCCCCTGCTTCTCTGGCGTGAGGTAGGCCATCTGGGTGTTTGTGTCCAAATTGGCACCCAGGAAAATTATCTTCCGAGAGGGTATTAGCCTTGATTTCTTTTTGTTGACTGTGTATCCCAGAGAATTCAATAACATTATTACATAAGCCAGATGTTTCAGAAGAATGTGCTTGCTGTCTGCTTGGATCAGGCAGTCGTCCAAATAGGGATATATTTGTATCCCTTGAAGTCTGCAGTAGGCAATTACTGATGCCAGGCATTTCGTGAATACTCTGGGTGCAGTAGATAAGCCAAAGGGCAATGCAGAGAATTGATAATGGATTGAACCTGCAGGAAATCTGAGGTACCTTCTGCAATTTTGTCTGATAGGGACATGCAGGTATGCCTCCTTGAGGTCCAATGTTACCAGCCAAGACTCCTTGCCCAGCATGGGAAGAAGTTGCTGTAGAGTGAGCATCTTGAATTTTGGTACGAGTAGAAATGTGTTTAGGATGGATAGATCCAAAATAAGTCTCCAATCTTTTCCCTTCCTTGGCACCAGAAATAGCCTGGAATAAAAACCTTGACCTTGTTCGTGCGTAGGTACCTCTTGAATAGCTTTCATGTTTATGAGATCTGTAATTTGTCTTTGTGCCTCTGCCCTTTGATTGTGTGGCAGGTTTGGCATGCCTCTCATTTTTGGAAGGGTGTGAAAATGGAATTTGTAGCCTCTGTTTATAATGTCCAGGATCCATTTGTCCTTTGTGACAATATGCCAATTTTTTGAAAATAATGCCAGCTTTCCTCCTAAGGGGGCTGCCATTTGTGACCTGGTTGGCATGCAAAGGGGAAAGTCATTGGGTTTGCTTTCTGAAAGATTGTGAGTTGTCTTCACCACCTCTGTGTAGGAGCTTGCCATTGTCTGCCTCTATACGATCCTTGGGATTGTCCTCTGCCCCTCAGGCACCTGTATCAGCCTCTTTGGGGTCTGTCTGTGGCAGGAAAGGACCAGTTTTTGGAAGGCCAATTTCTACTAAAACATGGGGGTTGAACCTGTAGAAATTATTTCACAGTTTGCATTGATTTAGCCTTTTCCTCCATTTTCCTTAATACCTCCTCAGCATTAGCACCAAATAGTACATCCTTTTGAAGAGGGGCGTCTAGTAATTTAGCTTTGACATGATCAGGCAAGGCTTGCTCCTTGAGCCAGGCATGCCTATGTATGACTGATCCTGTAACAGCAGCTCTACATGAGGCCTCTAGAGCATCAAAACCACATTGTAAGGTATGCTTACCCACTTGTTCTGCAATATGCATCAAATCCTGCAACTCCTTCAAGTCTGGTTGTTCAGGTTGTGACATTTTACTTTTCAATTGTGATAACAAAAACTGTTGGTATTTTAGCATATGAAACTGACAATTTAAGGCCCTCATGGATAAGGTAGCCGAGGTATATACCTTTTTTCCCCACCTTTCTAAGGATCTGGAATCTCTCTTGGAAGGCAGTGGATTTTTAGCAATGGAGGCCTTAACTCCCTTGGGGCCCTGTGAGATGGTTTTTGGGTCAGCAGCATGGCTTTTGTATAGAAATTGGTGTGAGTCAGGGACCCTGTAGTACCTGTCAGGCTTAACTGGAGCTGGAGGTAGAGAGTCCGGGTTAAGGCAGGCCTCCGAGTAAACATCATCTAGGATGTCCAAGACAGGAGGTATAGCCAGAGGCCTGTGCTGAGGAAGCAAGAGAAATTCCCTGAGCCTTTTCTTGGAATCTGAATAATCCTGGCCTTCCCAGTGGAAGTGTTCCCTTAAAGTATGCAAAGTTTCCCCAAATGAGTAATCCTCAGGGGGGGATACAGAAGGGATGGACTCCTCCGCATCAGAGTCTTCAAAAGGGGAGTAAGAATGTTCCTGATCATCAGAGTGCTCTGAAATAATGCAGCCCTGATCAGAGGAGGGGGAATCTTCCTCCACTCTAAGCCTTTTGTCCGGAGGGGGCTGAGAACCTCTGATAAGAGTAATTAAATCCTCAGCCATTTTAAGCATCTGTTATTTAGGCATGGGGCCTGGAGATGGGCCCTGTGTAGCTGGTCTCTTACAGTGCATGGTTGCTTTAGACTTTGTGAAAGCCTTTATGGAGAAAGAAGAGGAAGGTCTGAAGACACCTTGAGTGGAGGTGGACCTGTCCACATTCTGAGTTTCAACGCCAAGAGTGGCTTCGGTATCTGTAGTCGGGGTGTGGGCCGAGGAGCCTGCGACCTCGGGCACAGGAGACACTGTCAAAGACAGGTCGTCGGTGATCAGGGGCTGTGTAGTCGCCTCGCTGAGAACCGGACCACGTGTAGTCGGCTTTGGCGTGGTGTCGGTAGAGGCCACGGACCTCGTGTGTCGGTCCTTGTCTTTGCGTTTTTTAGACAAAATTGGAGTATCCGACGACATAGTATAGTTAAATGCTTTCCCAAAATAATGCTGGGCAAACTCCACCCGATGCTTAATAGTGCGTTTATTGAATGTAGCACAAAAGCGACAGACCGAGACGTCGTGGTCTGGGCCTAAACAAGGTATACAGAGGGAATGGAAATCCTTATGCGGTATTTGCTTCCCACAAGAAATACAATTATTAACTTTGTCTGACATCGGTCTGAGGCAAGAAAAGTTTCCCCAACGGGGTACTCAGCTTTTAAGAAGACCTCGGTATCCAAAATTTTCGTAATCTCAGGAGCTGGCCGACCGGCACTTGCGAACTGCTTCTGCTTCGGGCACCGCGCGGCAAGAAAGACTGAAGAAAATGGCGCCGGCTGGTTCCTTTATACTCCTGTCGCACTGACATCAGAGAAGAAGCGATGACAATCAACGCCGGACCTAGACTTTGGAATTCGGCCGACCGAGGACACGCCTGACGGCAGGAGAACCCATCTGTTATGACTGCAGCTGTATGCACGATGAACATCATCGATGTCTGTGCAGTAACTGAAACCTGGTTCAAGGCTCCTGAGAGCACCCCAGCACTACCAGGCTATACCTCGTATCATGCTTTTCGGCCCCAAAACTCGGGCCAAACCAAAAAGGGAGGGGGAGTGTCCATATTCATCAAGGACACCCACATCTCCAGGTTAGTGGCAACACATGAAGCATCAGAGACCATCCAGGTGCAACTAACCATAGGCAAAACTGCCATACAACTGGTAGCATGTTACAGACCACCCTCCCAATCTCAGGAACCCCATTCAGCCTTCCTGAAGACATTGGAGGATATGAATGTCTCACCAAACACCATCATATTCGGAGACTTCAACTACCCTAACATAGACTGGTTGCATTATTCCCTTGGGACCTTGCCTGGGTGGATACATTCAATGAACTAAGGTCACCTACCTCCATCCATACATTTTGCTTGGCAATATACTGCTCTGCTGCCTCAAATCCCCACTTGGACATTGGAACAAAGTCTCCCAGAGGATACTAAGAAAGTACGTGTGTGTGATAGTACTTGGGCCTCCACTGCTTCAAACTCTATTTATTTGTTAGTTATGCAAGCTATCTCCCTGCCAGGTCAGCCAGCAGCCTAGACACTTCTCTTTTTCTCCCATCCACTTCTCTCCCATCTCTTCCCTGGGTTTCACCAGCTCTTCCTTATTTCATCTTACTCAGCCCCTAGACCTATCTAGTAGGCCAAGTACACTCTCTGCATTGACCACTAGAGGGCGTCCCCTCCCCAATGTCACTACTTTTCCCTCACTTACTTCTTACTTTTAATCTCCCAATATCTTCATTCCTACTTTCCCATCCATATTACATATAGAGTTCCTTACTTACCCTGCCACTACTTACTCTCCTGTAATCTTTGCTCCACTGATTGGCTCCTGATCCTCTCCTGGTGTCTTCCCGCTCCGTTCGCCCTTCGGGCTCACTCCGCTCCCCTACCCTGCCCCCAAATCCCACCCGCCCCCAGTGCATCTAGCTATATCCCTCTTGTTTCCACACCCACTTTTTCCATACACCAATCATCCACCACCACCTTGACACGCCCCCATCAGCCTATTATCCAATTTCCAACCACTCACACAGGCACTACATTTCAATACATACCACTTCTAATACACTCACTCAACTACCTATCCTAAATACATCCAGCTACTCTCACATCTCTTTCTTTCTACACTATCTTACCTAACCCTTCATATCCCCTGCACAATTTCATACATATTAGACAACTACAACACTCTACACTAAGTAACCTTCTCAACATGCCTACTTACCCCTATTCCATCCTATGTCTTCTATCACTTTCTCTTAAACTATCATACCTTTATCACCTCACCCAACCTGAAATTTCTTACCATCCACAACTTTACCACACTACCTACCATCTGAATACCCCACTTTCACAATCATACTTTCCCATCTCTCCCCATCTTCACCCAATCTCACAGCTCCTCACCTTCTCCTTTAAACTCCTCTCCCCTCAGAAATACGCTATCCCCATAGCAAATAAGCACCCCTTACTCATTTCAGCTGACCCTAACCATTTGCATACTCTAATCAACTATCTTTCAAACCCCATCTTCCATCTCTTTACCTGCCTTTTATCTGGTGATATCCACCCCAACCCCGGCCCCTCCTCCTCCTCCTCCCCACACAAGCCTATATACTTTACTTCTTTAAACTCACAAAGTATAGTGAATAAAGTCCCTACCCTCCACGCATGGCTCACACATAAAGTACAGTTTTGTACCTACCATAAATGTAGATGTTCGAGGATTCCCTTGCTGCAGTCCTGACAATTGGGTATAGTCCGCGTCCCAGTCGGCCCGAATACCAGAGTCATGGCGCTTAGACTGACGCCAGTACGTCAGGGTACTAATGCGCATGACCGACGCCATTTCCTCAGTCTTTTCTTGCCCCAGATGTCAGAAGACCCAAAAAGACAAGTCCCAAAAACAACCTGCACCAAAAACCATGTACAATATATACAGTAATATATACAAAAAATATAAGCATGTAAACTCACCTACACAACCACCCTGAAACACAGAGGGAAGGAGGGAGAACATCTACATTTATGGTAGGTACAAAACTGTACTATGTTCTTCGCCTCCTTGCTGCAGTCCTGACAATTGGGTAGAATCCCAAAGCAGAGGTAAGGGAGGCTGGTAAATTATAAAGTAGCAGGAGCTGACAACATGCCTTGTAAAACAGCTGTGGCAAAACCAGCTCTAGTCTTAGAGTATATAGGCAGGTGATAATGCCTAGAGAAAGTATGCACTGAACTCCAAGTAGCTGCTTCCAGAATATCCTTAGTTGCCACCCGCCTTAGAAATGCTGTTGAAGTGGCAGTAGCCCTAGTGGAATGAGGCCTAATCCCAGCTGGAACCTCTTTGCCATGATGGGAATAACAAAATGCAATGCAAAACCAATCCACCTAGAAATAGTTTGTTTTGACACAGGCTTGCCCTGTGAACTCAAAGCAAAAGAAACAAGTAACTGCTGAGACTGCCTAAAATCTTTAGTCCTGCTCAAATAATAACGCAATTGCCTGTGTACATCTAAAGTGTGCAAAATCTTTTCCCTTTATTTTGAGGATCTGCAAAAACGTAGGCAAATGAATAGTTTGGTTTAAAGCCACACTAGAAACCACCTTAGGCATAAAGGAAGGATTAGTAATGATACCCTGTCCTTATGGAAAATCAAAAGGGCTCTACTGCCATAAGGGCCTGCAACTCAGACACCCTTCTTGCAGAAGTAATAGCCAACAGAAAAGCAGTCTTCCATGACAAATATTTCAATTCAGCAGTAGCTGCAGGCTCAAAAGGTTGTAGAGTAAGTTTTTCCAACACAAAATTGAGATCCCAAGCAGGAGTAGGAGCTCGTGGGGTCTTATATTCTTTGCCCCTCTAAGAAACTGCTTGAACAAAGGATGCGAAAACAAAGGTGGGTCACAATCATAGTGAGCTGAAATTGCTGCAGCATGAATCTTTATGGAAGAGAAGGACAAACTTTTGTCCAATAATTCAGTAAGATATTGAAGAGCCACACTCAAATTAGGCTCTGAAATCTCCAAATTCTTTGCTGTACTCCAAAATAAAAATCTCTTCCATTTTACACTCTCCTAGTACTAGGCCTTCTAGCTTCCATAATCACATTTAAAACTTGTTGAGGAAGCTGAGACCTACCATGCTTCAACACAGAATATGCCAAGCTGTGAGATGAAGAGATTGAAGCTTGACATTGAGCAGATGACCGTCCTTCTGAGATAACAGATGAGGAATCAGAGGTAAAGGCCATGGAGGCTTCTTTACAAGACTCCTTAGAAGTGGGTACCAGTGTTGCCGAGGCCAATCTGGAGCTATCAAAATCATCCTTGGCCTGTCCTGTCTGACCTTTAGTAATACCTTCGGAAGAAGAGGTAGAGGTGGAAAGGCAGAGACATGAAGGTTTTTCCAACTGAAAGACAGAGCATCCACTTTCCAAGCTGTGCGATGAAACCCCTTTGTGCAATACTTTGGCAGCTGGTGGTTTAGTGGAGAAGCGAACAGATCTATGTCTGGAGTTCCCCATGACACTGTCAATTTCTGAAATACATGAAGATCCAGTTTCCACTCGTGGGGATCCATGATTTGTCTGCTTAATACATCTGCTAGGGAGTTCTGTGCTCCTGGCAGAAACCTTGCCTGAAGAGTCAGTTGCAGGCTTAACGCAGTCTCCCATAAAATCATTGCTTGCCTGCATAGAGGATAAGAATGTGTTCCCCTTGCTTGTTGATGTACCACATGACAGTTGTGTTGTCTGTCAGAATCAACACCTGCCCTGGAAGAAGTAACTCCTTGAACGCCATCAATGCAAACTGGACTGCTAACATCTCCTTCATGTTGATATGTAGATGCTGTAGTCTGGCAGGCCACTTGTCTTGTATCCACTTTCCATTTAGATGAGCTCCCCAAGCAGTGTCCGAGGCATCTGTCGTTAAAATCTGACTCGCCTCTGGCCGGGTCACAGAGAGTCCCTTGTTTAGGTGACATTCCTGAGCCCACCACAAGAATTCCTTTTGAAGGCAAGGTATTATTTGAATGACAGTGTCCAAATCTTGGCAGTGCTGTGTCCATACATTTTTGAGATACCATTGCAGCTTCCTCATATGCAGTTTGGCATTGGGAAGCACCAGAATACAAGATGCCATGAACCCTAATGCTTGAAGGACTGTCCTTGCAGTCAGCACGGACTGATGAGATAGTTGATGGAAGTAAAGTGACAGACTCTTTTGTTTGTCCGGGGTTAAAAAGGCCATCTGGGCTGCTGTATTCAGTCTCACACCCAGAAAGCACATGTCTTGAGAGGGTACTAGACTGGACGTTATTTCGCTCACAGAATACCCTAGGCATCTTAGCACTGCTATGACATATTCCAGATGCTGTAGAAGGTGTTCCTTTTCTTGAGCCAGAATCAGGCAGTCGTCCAAGTAAGGATAAATTTGAATGCCTTGAAGCCTGAAGTAAGCTATCACTGGAGCCAGAACCTTTGTGAATACTCTGGCAGTAGATAAGCCAAAGGGCAATGCAGAGAACTGATAATGAAAATCTCCAGTTCGAAACCGCAGATACTTTCTGCAACTTAGCCTTATGGGCACATGAAGGTAAGCTTCCTTGAGATCCAAAGTTACCATCCAGTGATCCTTGCCCAGCAGAGGTAACAGTTGCTGTAACGTCAACATCTTGAACTTGGGAATGTCCAGATAAGTGTTGAGGATAGATAAATCCAAAATTGGTCTCCACGTGTTCCCCTTCTTTGGTACTAGGAACAGGCGAGAATAAAATTTTCTGATACAGGGACTGGCTGAATAGCCCCTATCTGGAGTAACTGAGAAACTTGCTTGTGAGCCTCTTTTCTTTGTGGAGGAGGAACATCTGGCATGCCTTTGAAAGGGGGCATTGTGTGGAAATAAAATCTGTACCCGTGATGAATGATATCCAGCACCCATCTGTCTTGAGTGATTAAATCCCAATTTTCTTTGAAAAGAGACAATCTTCCTCCCAAAGGAGCTGCCAGACGAGAGTCCACTGGCAGCTGAAAAGGCAGGTCATTGGTTCTGCTTACGAAAGGACTGACCCCTGCCCTCACCAGAAGTCTGAGCAGGTGAACTGTCTGATCTAGGCCTAAACGAACCTTGAGCCCTGCCCCTACCACGTCTAGACCTACCCCTAGACTGGGAACCATAAGCAGGATATGTCCACCCCTTAGCAGGCCAATTTCTACTAAACTTGGAGGCTGCACCTGCAAAATCTTTAACAGTCTGCATAGACTTAGCTTTGTCCTCCATTTTCTTTAAAACTGCTTCCACAGGCGGTCCAAACAACACATCAGACTGTAAAGGAGCATCCAAAATCCTGGTCTTAACATGCTCAGCTAAATTCTGATCCTTCAACCATGCATGTCTGCGAAGAACAGAACTAGTAGCAGCCACCCTCGAGGAGGCCTGAACAGCATCAAAACCACACTGCAAAGAATGCTTACCCACTTGTTCAGACACATGAACCAAATCCAGCAATTCTTTACACTCAATACCTTCCGCCAAAGCATCCACCTTAGATTTCAATTGTGAAAGGAGATAATTCTGATATTTCAGCATATGAAACTGACAATTCAACGCCCTCATGGCTAGAGTGGAAGAAGTATATACTTTCTTACCCCACCTATCCAAAGCCCTTGCCTCTTTATCAGAGGGTACAGGATTTTTAACCACAGAAGCTTTAACACCTTTAGGCCCCTGAGAAACAGTTTCTGGGTCCGCCCTGGGACTCTTAAACAAATACTTATGAGCTTATAATACCTATCAGGCTTAACAGGAGCAGGAGGCAAGGAATCAGGGTTCAGAGAAGCCTCTGCAAAAACATCCTCCACCACATTCAACACAGGAGGAATAGCTAAGGGCCTATGCTGGGGTAAAAACAAGAATTCCCTAAGCCTTTTTCTGGAGTCAGAGTAATCTTGGCCTTCCCATTTAAAGTGCTCCCTCATGGAGTGAAGAGTCTCTGAAAATGAAAAATCCTCAGGAGGAGAAGCTGAAGGAGTGGAATCATCCACATCAGAATCAGAATAAGTAGGAAACTCTTGCAAGTCTTCCACAGAAGACTCTGAAGCCTGTGAACACTGTTCAAAACTATCAAACTCCTGTTCCACCCTAGGCCTCTTATCAGGTGGGGGCATAGTACCTCTAATCAGAGTAATCAAATCTTCTGCCATTTTAAGCATATGTTTCTTAGGCACAGAGCCCGAAATGCTAGGAGCAGCCCCTACAGAAGCTGAACTTGGCCTTCCTCTAAAAGAAGCTTTGGCAACAGAAGGAGAGGCCCTAACTACCTTGGGAAGAGAGGGAAGAACAGCTACCTGAGAAGCCCCCTCAGCCTGGCCTACCTCCTGAGAGGGCACATCCTGTAACAGTAAAGTATCTGCCTGAGACTCCATAGAGACTCCTGGCAAAACCTCTGGCTCCTGAGCCTTCTAAAGGACCGGCGGGACTGCGGTTCCTCACCCTAGACTTCACTGTTTTGTCCTTGCGCTTCTTAGATGAAGCAGGCCGGAGCATCCGACGGCATAGTATAATTGCAACGCTTCCCAAACACTAACCTAGCACAATCAAGCCTCCTCTTAATAGTCGCTTGTTAAATCTAGCACAAGAGCGGCAACCAACAACGCCGTGCTCAGGCCCTAAACAAGGTATACACAATGTATGATAATCCCACGGTATCTGCTTCCCACAAGAAATACAGTTATTCACTTTTTCTGACATCCGGTTAAATACTGAGGCAAGAAAAACCAAAATGTTGCCAACTCTGTTTCGGTCTGAAACTCCGGTTCGGAAAATCTCAGAACGCCAACCTGCACCGCAAAATTGCTTCTGCATCGGACCATGCGGCAAAAAGACTGAAATGACGTCGGTCATGCGTCAGTCTAAGGCGCCATGACCTCTGGTATTCGGGCCGACTGGGACGCGGACTATACCCAATTGTCAGGACTGCAGCAAGGGAAGACGAAGAACATCAAACCTGATATACTATCTATTTCAGAAACTTGGTTAAAGCCCTCCATAAAAGACTCTGAAATAACTCCACCCAGCTACTCAATCATTAGAAAAGACAGGACCCAAAAGAAAGGTGGTGGAGTTGCCCTCCTTTATTCCTCTTCCTTGCTAGTTACCCCATATAACAAACCCACCCCCACATTTAACAATGCTGAATTACTCGTCTCTCTCCTCCAAGTTAATAAACACAAACACATTTGCCTAGCATCCCTCTACATTCC
Source organism: Protopterus annectens (assembly GCF_019279795.1). Taxonomy (NCBI): domain Eukaryota; kingdom Metazoa; phylum Chordata; order Ceratodontiformes; family Protopteridae; genus Protopterus; species Protopterus annectens. Next base: position 699,799,752 of record NC_056725.1, on the reverse strand, counting down.
TCCAGGGGACAATATTTCAACACTTGAAAACATCCTCTCTTGGCTCTCTGACAATATTAGCAATGAAACCATAATTCTAGGAGATGTCAATATTAACTGGGCCTCCATCCAGTCTCCAACCAACCCTCTTAACATCAATCTATACAACTTCTCCCAGCTTATCAACACCACAACTCACCCTTCTAAAGACCCTCCTGTGGCACCATCCTTGACTGGGTTCTAGTGTCACACCCCACTATTTTACAAGCAGCGGTACTCTCCCTGACCCTCTTGGTGATCACCTGCCCACTTTCACCCACCGACTCCCCTGCATCTCTAATCGCACCCATAACTACATCACTACCCGCAATGACAAAAACTTTAACCCTTCAATTTTCATTGATTCCCTAAATATAATTAATTGGAACAATTTGAAAACACTGCCCTAGAAGAAGCAGTTGCCCACTTTAACTCCACATTTCTAGGAATACTTGATTCCCAAGCCCCTCTACGAACAAAAAGAATAAAAACTAACTCAGCCCCCTGGCTAACCAAAACTACTCTCTCTACCATGAGACTTAGAGACAAAGCCTGGGGACTCTATCTGAGAAACAAGACACCAGACAAATATATTGCATATAAAACCGTTGAAATAAAGTAAAAAGCTAATAACCTCTGATAGACAGACATACTTCTTCACACTCCAGAACAATAATAAAACTAACCCCAAAGATTCTGGAAGGGAATTTCCACCCTCCTCAACCCCAGCAAACCACACACCCCAACCCCAGACCCAAACATCCAAGACTTGGACTTAGCTGTTCAGTTTAACTCCTTTTTCATCGATTCTATCAGTAAACTCACCTCTTCCTTCTCATGCTCCCCCCCACCATCTAACACACCCCCTTCTCCTATCATAATCAACCCTAACCCCATTTCTTCTTCACACAGCCCATCTCCCACCTCCTCCACTACTATTACTTCCCAGCCTACTGAACCCTCCTCAAATTCCACCTCTACTTCCCTCTATTCACTTTAAAACCAGTATCCACTGCCACTATTAAGAAACTACTCCAGAAATTAAAGCCGTGTACTAATGCCCCTGACAACATTCCCTCTTATTTCCTACACATAGCTGCAGATGCCATTGCCTACCCCATTAGCATCCTAATAAACCGTTCCATCCAAGAATGCACCGTGCCTCAACTGTGGAAGCAAGCATTCATTATCCCCCTTCATAAAGGAGGCAACAACTGCAACGTTAATAATTTTCGTCCTATTGCTATTCTATCCCCCATTTCAAAACTTCTGGAAAAGTGTATTCACCTTCAACTCTTGCCACATCTCTTAGATAACAACCTGCTAACCCCTACTCAACATGGATTCAGGCCAAACCACAGTACTATGACTGCCCTCTTATCTTTTCTTGAGACTGTCAATAATGCACGTGATTCTGGCCACATTGTCTCTACCCTACTTCTTGACCTATCCAAGGCCTTTGACACCATCTCACACAATCTGCTTTTAACTAAACTGTCGAAACTTAACCTCTCTCCCTCTTCCATAAATTGGTTTTCTAGCTATCTGTCAAATAGACACCAAGCAGTTATATGGAAGAAGGCTACTTCCCATTCCTTAGCACCCCACTGGAGTTCCCCAAGGATCTATTCTGGGCCCTCCTCTTCAATATATTTGTCAATGACTTTCATAAATCTATCCCTTTTGCAAATATCATCCAATATGCAGATGATTCCACCATTATCTGCTCTGCCATCTCCCCTTCACTGCTCCAAAAACTTACTCAGCAAGCCTTTTCAATAACTGAACATTGGATGAAAATAAACCACCTAGCACTCAATGCCTCCAAAACAAAACTTATGGTATTCACCCTTCCAAAGCTACCTCCTTCAATACCAACTCCTTCTCAATTACCAGCCTAAATAACACACCCCTAGAACTAGTCTCTGAAACTAAGCTACTAGGTGTACTAATTGACAATCGACTTAGTTACAATTCCCATCTACTACTAAATATAAAAAAAACCCATCAAAAACTAGGCATGCTCTATCGTCAGAACCAATACCTTACAAGCTCCTCCAAAATTACACTCGCTTCCTCTTTTCTCATCCCTCCCTTCTCTATGGTGCTCCATTACTGACTAATCTTCAGGCCTCCCTAAAAAGACAACTTTCTTCTTGCTATAACAAAATAGCCAAATTCGCCAACAGCCACAGGTCCTCTACCCACCATTGTTCTTCTCTTCAAAATTAAATTGGCTTGAATTACCAAATCAGCTTACATATATTCAGCTGACTTTCGCTCATAAGCTCATTTTCAGCCCTTCTCTTTGTCCCTCCCTGTCTTCTTCCTTCAAAATGCACCTACCAAACAGAGTCCTAAGGTCTAACAATCAAAACCTATTAGTAGTACATAAACCATGTCATCCCCAGGCAAACACTTACTATCTTTTAACCTTGCCCGTCTCTGGAACTCACTTCCCCCATCCATTCGTACTATCACTAACAAATACATGTTCAAAAAATCACTTCACATATATCTAAGATCCCAATGGGATTGTTCTTGCTCCCTCCCTCATAGATCTATAACATTCCATTCCCCTCACCCTTATCCTATCAAAGCTTATGTTCCCTCACTATAATTATTTAATAAAGACATTCTGTGTTTCTTCTTCAATAACTTCTCTGATGGCATATCTCAATACTGTTTATTTTTGAATGTTTCTCAAATTTATGCCTAAATGTACTAATGTTTTATCTCTACTCTGTATAACTGTCTTGTAGTCACAACATGTACCTAATTCTGCCTATATCACAGCTTTTCTCCCCATTTTCGAAAGTTTCTCAAATTTAAGCCTATATGTATCAATTGTTATCTCTACTCTGTATAATTATCTTGTATTTATTGTATGTACCTAATTTTGTCTATATTGGAGCTTTTCTCCCCAGGACTCCATTGAAAACGGGTTCTTTTGGCCCAATGGACTATCCTGGTAAACCAACTGCAAATAAATAAATAAATAAATAAATTATTCTAGCCCTAACACCCTAGCCCAAAGGTTCCTGGAATTCATAAATTCAAATGCAATGGAACAGCTAGTCACCTCTCCCACAAGGGGAGATAATATACTAGACCTGATCATCACAAACATGGGGACAAAGTGCTCCACACCAGAAGTATACCCCTCACTAGTGAGATCTGACCACAAACTAATCACCCTGGATATACATATCCCACCTCCACCCCCAACACAAAAGACTACAGTGAAAAACTTCTCAAAAGCCGACTTTACACTTCTTAAGACTGAGATGGTATCCTTTAAGCCCACTGGGCCAGTGGAAACCACATCCCACAATGCTGAATCCTTCACAAATGCTTTCTACGGACATCTCCAAGAATGCATGGATCATGCAATCCCAAATAAAACCAAGACCCTCTCCACCAAGAGCAGGCGTCCTGTCTGGTGGACCCCAGCCATAAACAAATTGTATAACAAAAGAAGGAAGCTACTGCACGACAGAGCAAAATCCCATAAAGAGAAGGCATCTCTGATCAGCACTAGTAGAAAGCTACGTTCTCTCAAAAACATCCAAGGCCAACTTTGAGAGAAAAATCGCTATGGACACTAAAGATAACCACAAGGCCTTCTTCTGCTATGTTAGAAACCTGGGCAGAAACCCTCAGATATGCTCAGAGTTAGTTCACAATGACAAAAAATACACTGAACCCACAGATATTGCCAACATTCTGGCAGACAGGTTCAGTGCAAATTTCTCCCCTCCCTCACCCCCAAAAGAAGAAATACTTATCCCAGCTGAATGTAACCTCCCTGTCATCTCAGATGTCCAGGTGAGAACCGCCCTCAGCAAAGCTAAAAACACAGCATCAATGGGACCTGACGGTATCCCAGGTTGCGTGCTACGTGAACTCCAAGAGGAGCTAAACCCACACATAAAAATGCTATTTAACCTTAGCCTTACTACAGGATATGTACCTGAACACTGGCGTATAGCAACAGTGGTCCCACTCCACAAAGGAGGCACCTCTACAGACCCTGGTAACTACCGCCCCATAAACTTAACCAACCTGGTCTGCAAAGCTATGGAAAGAATCATTATGGAACTCATAAACAGAGACATTGGGGACCTACAGACACTTGATCCCACCCAGTTTGGCTTTGTAAAGGGCAGATCCTGCCTTTTGAACCTGGCTGACTTTTTCGAAACAGTCACTAGAGCCATTGACGAGGGCAAAGCAGTCCATACAGCCTACCTGGACTTGACTAAATCCTTCGACACAATACCCCACTCAGGCATCATAGACAAGCTCAACAGCTTAAATGTAAATCCATATGTCACAAGATGGGTTGCAAACTGGCTAAAGGATAGAACCCGTAAAGTCAAAATCGCTGGAGCCATGTCAGACTCAAAGCCAGTCACAAGTGGTGTCCCACAGGACTCTGTCCTGGGACCCCTCTTGTTCGGCATTTATTTCTCAGATGTGAAAGCAAACATGGGAGGGTTGTGGCTGACAATGTTCGCAGATGACTGCAAACTAGGCGCCATAGTCGATACACCAGCTGACACATACATCCTACAGAAAGGCCTCACTGAAACGGACAACTGGTGCCGGAGTCATGGCCTTAAACTAAATGCCAAAAAATGTATAGTCATCCCTTTTGGGAAAAACAAAGTACCCACAAATTATCACATAGACAGTAACCCACTGAGTACGGAAAAAGTAATCAGAGACCTGGGGACCCAAGTCAATAGTGACCTCTCATTTGACACCCACGTTGCCAAAGTGGTTAGAAAGACTTTCTACCTTGCCCACCTTATCATGAAGGGATTCACATCCAGATCAAAGGAGGTAATTGTACCCCTATACTCCTCCCTTATCAGGCCCATGATTGAGTACAATGCCCCATTTGGTATGTACCTCACCCGGCACTTGCAACAGCTGGAGAGACCTCAAAGGTACCTCATCAAGAGGATCAAGGGTCTCCAACATATGTCATATGCTGCCAGACTAAAGAAACTCCAGCTCTATTCAGTAGCATACCACCTACTCAGAGGTGATCTGTGCCTGACGTACAAGGCCATGTCCAATCAGGAATTGATGGACATGCTCCACCTCAAAAAATCCAAATCCATCAGAACAACGAGAGCTAAAGATTTAAACCTCAGCACAAATATGAATAGGACATGCTGGAGGGACAGATTCATAACTCAGAGGCTTCCCATACTCTGGAACAGAATCCCAGTTCATGTTAGGCAGAGCCCCTCACTGACTCTCTTCAAGAGAAATCTTGACGAGTGGATGAGAGATCGTAGGTTTACCCCGGGGGTCATCTCTGTGTCACTACTAGACAGAGGCACAGTAAACTAATTCTATTATGCAAGGGGGTCTTCACTGTGTCACTACTAGACAGAGGCACAGTATTCTAAATCTGTTCTGTACACTTTTGTACCATTACATGGGGTGGCGAAAGCCACATCACTATGGCTAGACTTATAAATGCCCCAGGGCAGATAGCCTAGTACTAAAACTATGAAACTAAGAATCTAAGTATGGCATGGACTGACTACAAAAAAGCATTTGATAGTATCCCACATTCCTGGATAAGAGAGTGCTTAAAAATGTGTAAGATACACCCTACACTGATTGACTACATTACAGTGACCATGAAACAGTGGCAAACCACTTTGCAATTAAGCTATGATAAAGGACAAATTATTATCTCAGGGATAAAAATCCAAAGGGAGATATTCCAGGGTGACTATCTGTCACTGCTGCTATTCTGCCTTGCCCTTAACCCATTAAGCTGTCTACTTAACAGCTTAGGCCATGGCTATAATTTGGCTCCTAGAAAACAACAAAGTGTAAAGACTTCTCATCTTCTCTTTCTTGATGGTTTAAAACTGTATAGCTCATCAGATGAGGCACTGAAAGCACAACTGAAAGTTGTCAAAATGTTTTCAGATGATATAAGAATGTCATTTGGTCTTGATAAATGTGCAAAAGCAACCTTTAAATCAGGAATATCGCAACATCAGGAAAAAAGAAGTTATGTACTTACCATAACGATCCATCTGAGTAGCCAGACTTCATTTGTCATCAACCTGTGGGTTTCGGATCAGGACCAGATCCGAGACGGCAGTTTCACCAGCATCAGATCCGAGCTCCAAGCTCCTCCCCTTACCCATAACACCACTACTTCTCCTTCCTTCCCTCAGATCGAGTTTGCCACCCAACACATGAGCTCGATCAGAGAAACTTGACCCACAAGTAAAGGCAAGAGGGCCACAAGGGTACTATCTCTTAATCACTCAAGTGAAAGAACCCAATAATAAGGCCAGGGGGAAGGAGGGAGGAACGGCTGATGACAAATGAAGTCTAACTACTCAGATGGAACATTATGGTTAGTACATAACTTCTTTATCTAAAGTAGTTAACTTCATTTGGTCATCAACCTGTGGGACAGAGTCCCCAGCTACCATAACCTTGGGAGGCCCTCATGGAAGGATATCCCAGAGTACCACTGAGCCAAAGGATGCTCTCCCTGTGGAAACCATGTCCAATTTATAATGAAAGATGAAAGTATGAGACGATGACCAAGTAGCCACTGAACAAATATCATCCAAGGATACTCTGGACCACAAAGCAGCTGATGTAGCCATGAACTTGGTAGAATGGGAGTGAACCCTCCCCAGAATAGGCATACCTTTATCTTTGTAAACCTGCAGAATGCAAACAGAAATCCACTTGGCAACTGTCACCTTGGAAACTGGTTTGCCTAGAAAAGGTCTAGCGAAGGCCACAAATAATTTGTCAGACTTGCAAAAGGGCCTAGTCCTCTGTAAGTAGAAAAGCAACTGCCTATGTACATCTAACAAATGTAGTTTATATTCCCCCTGTTCTGAAAATTTGGAAAAAAGACAGGTAGATTGATTGACTGATTGGATATTTGATTCTGAAGCCACTTTAGGCAAAAAAGAAGGATTAGTCCGAAGTGAGACCCTGTCTTTATGAAAAATCATATAAGGATGGTTAACAGTTAATGCTTAAAGTTTTGACACTCTTCTAGCCAAGGTGATAGCCACTAGGAAAGCTGTTTTTCCAAGACAAAAATTTCAAGACCACAGAGGCAGCCGGCTTGAAGGGTGGAGCAACTAACGTCTGTAAAACTAAAGTAAGGTCCCAAGGAGGGGTAGGGTCCATAACCGGAGGCCTTAAAAGAAAGGTACCTTTAATAAAGGTTTTGCAGAGTTTGGAAGAAGCTAAAGACCCCATGTTTTCACCTACATGGAAATTAGACATGGCAGCCAGTTGAACTTTCACTGTAGAGGAGCTGGCACCCTGCTGGAAAATGTGTGCTAAAAATTCAAGAACCACTGGCAATGGAGTTGTAAAAGGATCTAAATCCCTCTGAAAAGCCCAGATAGAAAAACACTTCCACTTACTACGGTAAACTTTTCTGGTAGACAACTTACGAGCTGCCACCAGAATAGATCTAACAGGGGAAGAAAGTCCGGGAGTCCTGGCAATCAATGGAACTAGAGCAGCCAAGCCATGAGCTTCAGACTGCCCAGGTCTGGAAGGAGAATTGCCGATGGGTGTGAATAAGATTTGGGATCGGATCCAGGATCCAAGATCCAAGGAGGAGCTACCAGATGAGACCACAGACAGGGAAACCAAATTTGGTGAGGCCAGAATGGGACAATGAGGATGACTCTGCTCCCCATCCGATGTGCCTTCTGTAAAAACTTTGTCATGAGACGTAATGGAGGATATGCATAAAGAAGATCGGGAGGCTAAGCATGGACCAGAGTGTCTCTGGGGGATTCTCCATGAAGGGGATCAGAGCAAAGAACTCGCTGCACTTCGCATTGGAAGGAGATGCGAAGAGTTTGCAGCAATGCCAACCCCACTCGAGGAAGATCTGCTCCACTAGATAAGGATTCAGAGACCACTCATAAGGCATTAGAAGAGTCCTGCTCAATTTGTCTGCCAGTATGTTGGACCGACTCGGAATGTGCATTGCTAACAGAAAACGGTTGGTGGAGATCGCCCATTCCCACACTCTCATGGCCTCTCGACAAAGGGGGTAGGATCTGGTTCCTCCCTGTTTGCTGATGTACCAGACCACTATCAAATTGTCTGTCTGAATCGCAACAGGAAGAAAGGCATGAAGGGCCTGCAATGCTAATAAGACCACCCTCATCTCCAGAATATTGATATGCAGATTGGTCTCGTTCAAGGACCATGTGCCTTGGCCCGTCCTGCCCAAGCAATGCCCCCCCCCCCCACCCTAGTCGGGAGGCATCCGTGGTCACCGTGGCATGGGGAGGGGCTACAACAAAGGATCGTCCCTCTACTAACTCCAGAGAGTGTAGCCACCAGAGGAGGGACTTCTTGCATGCCTCCCTTATGCGAATTGGATGTGTCAATGGCCGATCCTATAAGGACCACTGGACTGCCAACTTCCATTGCAGAAACCGCATGTGAAGACGAACACAAGGAAGAAAAGTGATACTGGCTGCCATGGATCCTAGGGCTCTTAACACCACTTCGAGTGGTGGAAAGGTATACTGAAAGATTGTGAAAACATAAAGACTTAAGCACCAAACCTTCTCTGGAGTCAGAAAGACTTTGGGCTGCAAGGTGTCTATTCTCACCCCTGTATAGTCCAGGACCTGAACAGGTACTAGAGAGGACTTGGTTATATTTACTGTGATGCCCAGCAAGTCTGACAACTTCTGGAAATAATCTCTGGCTTGACAGAGTAAATGCCTGGTGGGAGCGGCAAGGAGCCAATCTTCCAGGTACGGATAGACCTGTATGCACTGAAGCCTCAGGTGAGCCGCTACTGCTGCCTTAACTTTGGTGAACACCCTGGGAGCTGTGGTGAGACTGAAGGGTATGGCCCAGAACTGGTAGTGACTGGCCCCTAGCCAAAAGTGGAGGAAGCTCCTGGAATGTCTGTGCATCTTTATATGGTAGTACGCATCTTGGAGGTCTATTGAGCACATCCAGTCATTTTCCTGCAGACAAGGCAGGATGGATTGCAGAGTGACCATCCGGAACTTTTCTTTGGCAACTGACAAGTTTAGAGTGGAAAGGTAAAGAATTAGCCTTACGTCCCCTGTCTTTTTTGGCATCAAAAAGAACCTGGAATGATGCCTGATCCGGACTTATCTGGGGGGAAAGGATGGATGGCCCATTTGCTTAGCAGCTTTTCTGCTTCGAGTGCTGCTGCCTCCTTTTGCACGGGTGGACCGTCCAGGAGGTACTTTGGGGGAAAGGGAATTGTATAACCTCTGAATATTATTTGGAGCACCCAACGGTCTGTTGACACAGACTCCCACGCCATCAGGTGCATCGAAAAACGGCCCCCGACTGCCTCCAGAGCAGAGTAGTCAGGCAGCCCCTCAGAGCTGCTGCGTGGGTCTGTCCGAGAATGGTTTTCAAGACCCGAAGTTCTTCGGACCCCCCCTGCCTAAGAGCTGGCATCTGTCTTGTACCCCTCTGCCTCCAGGGGAAAAGGAGTCCTGAATGTCCTGAAAATACTGAGACTTCTGGAAACACATCTTCTTTTGCCCCCACTGATTCCTGGAAAAGGATCTTTGTGGGTTAGAGACATGGATCCTGATGGCAGACAGTGTCTTCCCGTCCTTCTCACTCTGAACTAGTGTGTCACGAACCATCTTCCCAAACAAGGAAGAGCCGTCATAGGGAGCATTCACAAAAGACACCTTGAAGGGTTCCGTGAAATTACATAGCCTGAGCAAGGCAAATCTTCTCATGGCAACGGCAGACCCGGCCGCTCTGCCGCTCCTTTGGTGGCATGAGAAAGGAGACGCTCTCCCTGGATCCGACACAGGGATTGGAGATGAACCCGAAGGTGCCGATTCCACGAGGGGTAGGTCGTGACCTGACAATGTCAGAGCCAAAGGAGAAAAACCCAACCCCTCGGATCCGATGCCCAGGCTACAGCTCCGAGAGCTCGGCTCTGACCTGATCAGACCAGACACGCTCAAGGTAACTGCCAGCATCAAAGAAGACGGTACCATCGGCGCCGACCCCGACTCCGGAACCTCTTGGATCCAGGGACTCCGATACCGGAGGACAGATCAGAGAAGGAGAAATCCGGGCAAACAATGGTAGTGAGCTCCCCCCTCCGGAGGGACAGGGTGCCAGCAAGACCCCCATCTGAAGCGGGGTGCAAATAAACATTTGCATCATCCTGTCCATGTTGGCTTCCGATAAACTCCTAGTCGACCTTGAAGAAGCCACTGACACAGTTTGGGAAGGATGGTGAACAGAGGCTCTAGAAGAAGGCCAAACCTCCTCTAGTTCCGGGGAAAACTTCGGAGAACGGTGTCAATGGGAAGTCAGCCTGGTAATGGCAGGTAGCTTGGGAGGAGGATCTGCCGGATCTGAGCATTCTGGGGATCTCTCCCTTCCCTTTTCTCTCTCTTTCTCTATGTCTGTCTTTCCTAGACTCCCTTTTCCCAGGTCTGTGATCAGGATGGTGAGTCCCAGCCTGGGAGAGAGGGAAGGACATAATAGTTGTGGTAGAAGCGGTCACAGCCATGACTGCAGAAACAGTTGCAACAGAAGACGAGGAGGCAGCCGCCTCCGTAGAGGGAAGAAGCCCCTGCAAAATCAACTTGGTCCTGCAGTCTTTCAGGGCCCTGGAATTAAACCCGCTCATATGGAACAGTCGGTGGATAAGTGAGCTGCCCCCAAACAAACAACACACAGAGTGTGGTCATCCACAGGTGACAGCTTATGGCCACACTCTGTGCATTTTCTAAAGATCAACTTTTGTTGATCTATCATAATCAAGCCAAATAGGTACAAAGCACCAAAGGCTGACAGCCCAATCCCGACACACACACACACACACACACACACACACACACACACACACACACACACACACACACACACACACACACACACGAGGTCAGAAAGGGGAAGAAGGCCTGTACTAACTAAACTACTCAAAAATAACTAGACGTTATGTACTCACCATAACGCTTGATGTATGTGGTCCATCTCGCCTCACATTCTTACTCAAGGGTTCGGAGCCGACTCAGCCAACTTATATTTTTCTAGCATGAAGTCTCTAATTGGCTGGGCTAACCTGGTATCCCATGTTGCACTGCTCCATAATCCCAGATCTAGTTTGCAGCAACTCATAGTCACACCTCATGCATAACCACAGTTCAGAAGAGTAGAACACTAACCAGGGCAGCAAAGAAAAAATAACCAATACCGAAGGGTACTGAAGACAAATGTCGCCTCAAAATCCTCCAGGAGGGGGGAAGGTGGGAGGGAACGTAAGAATGTGAGACGAGATGAACCACATACATCAAGCATTATGGTGAGTACATAACTTCTAGATGTTATGTGGTCCAATCTCCCTTACATTCTTACTCACGGGACAGCGTCCCCAGCACCTCTATCCTGGGAGGCTTAATGGAAGATGCTCCTGAGAACAGTGGAACCAAAGGAAGCCCGGCCCCTAGAAGCCACATCTAATTTGTAATGAGTAATGAAGGTGTGGGGAGAAGCCCACGTGGCCGCAGCACAAATTTCATCCAAGGATAGTCTGGAATGATAAGCTACTGAAGCGGAAACAGCCCTGGTGGAGTGAGCCTTGACGGGGAACGGTAACTCTCTGCCTGCTGACGAGTAAACGTAGGAGATGCAGTCAGAAATCCACCTGGAAATTGTAATCTTAGAAACAGGGAAACCTGTTCTATTTTCTGAGAAGGACACAAAGAGTTGGTTAGACTTACGAAGTTGTTTTGTCCTGTGTAAGTAAAAACGAAGCTGCCACTGTACGTCCAACTGATTAAACTTAAACTCCGCCTTGTTGGAAAATTGAGGAAAGAAAACTGGCAGCTCAATGGACTGATTGAGATTAACGGCAGAGGCTACCTTTGGAAGGAAGGACAGATTAGGTCTCAAGGAAACCCTGTCCTTATGAAAGATTAAAAACAGGGATTTGATGGACAACGCTTGAATCTCTGACACCCGTCTGGCTGATGTGATAGCTATTAAGAATGCAGTCTTCCAAGACAGAAATTTTAATTCACAGGTGGCAGCTGGTTCAAAAGGTGATGAAGTCAGAGCCTGTAAAACAAAATTTAAATCCCATGGCATGATGGGTTCTGACACAGGAGGCTGAAGCAACAAGGTGCCCCTCAAAAAGGCCTTACATAGCTTATGAGCCATGAGAGAAGGTTCGTAAGAGCTATGAAAATTAGAAATAGAGGCCAGCTGAACCTAAGCAGCAGGAGCAGAACCCTGCTGAAAAAGTGTGGATAAAAAATCTAAGACAGCAGGGATGGGGGCTGTGAAAGGATCCATTCCCTTGGCCTGAGCCCAAATCGAAAATCTTTTCCACTTGCTGGAGTAAATCTTCCTGGTAGAAGATTTATGAGAAGAAGATAAAATGTGTACTACCTCAGGTGAAAAACGATGAAGTCTGACTAAAGATGGAAGTGGAGTAGCCAGGCTGTCAACCTGAGGGTCCGCAGGGAGGGATGGAACTGTCCCGACATGTGTGTCAGCAGGTCTGGTGCTGTGTCCAGAGTCCTTGGACTGTCCACTGCATACTGACGAAGAAAGGAGTACCAGACTTGGCGAGGCCAGTGTGGGGCAATCATAATCATCTCGCTTCCCGAGGAATTGGCTTTCTGGATCACTCTTGGTAGCAAAGGAAACGGAGGGAAAGCACAGAGCAGACCGGGAAGCCAATCGTGGACTAGAGCGTCCCTGGGTGACTCCCCCTGTGGGGGGATCAGAGTGAAGTAGTTGCTGCATTTGGTATTGTGGGAATTGGCAAAAAGGTCGCAGCAAGGCTGACCCCACCTGTTGAAAATCTGTTCCACAACTCTGCGGTTCAGGGACCACTCGTAAGGCATCAGAATAGATCTGCTTAGCCTGTCTATCACATTGGCCTTCCCCAGAATGTGCATTGCCACTAGGAACCGTCGGGAAGATACTGCCTACTGCCACACTCGCATGGCCTCTCTGCATAGGGGGTAAGACCTGGTTCCCCCTTGCTTGTTGAGGTACCACACCACAGACATGTCCAAGTGAATCGCAATCGTTCCTAGGGGAAGAGAGCTCTGCAGTGCTTGCAACGCCAGTAACACCACTCTCATCTCTAGAACATTGATGTGCAGATGTACCTCGTGATCCTGCCAGGTGCCTTGGACCATTCTGCCAAGATAATGCCCCCCCGCCCTATCTGGAAGGCGTCCGTGGTCACCGTGATAATCGGAGTCACAGGAATAAAGGGATTCCCTTTGTTCAAGTTGGTGGAACGCAGCCACCAACAGAGGTCCTGTTTGCACCGATCGGTGAGTAGGATCAAATGGGACAGGGGAAGTTTCTGAAAGGACCATTGGGCAGAGAGGAGCCACTGCAGAAGTCTCATGTGTAATCTGGCTAGGGGCACTAACATAATGGTGGCTGCCATGGATCCCAGGAGCTGTAGGACCCATCTGGCCTGAACCTTCTTGAGGGGTAGCAATGCGCGAACCTGACCCTGCAACACCTCTATCCTTTCTTGAGGCAGGAACGCCCGCATATGAACGGTGTCTAGCTTTGCACCTATAAATGTGACGCGCTGCGAGGGCAGTAAGGCAGACTTTCCCCAGTTCAAGGTAATTCCTAGTTGATGACAAAGGGCAATGGTCTTTTCCCTGGCATGAATGAGAAGATGCCTGGTGGGGGCAGTGAGGAGCCAGTCGTCCAGGTATGGAAACACTTGAAATCCTTGACGTCTCAGGTGAGCTGTCACCACTGCCAAACACTCGGTGAACACCCTGGGGGCTGTGGTGAGGCCAAAGGGCAGGGCACGAAACTGGAAATGACTGGCTCCCAGCCGGAAGTGTAAGTGACTCCTGGATGCCCTGTCCATTTTGATATGGTAGTAAGCATCCTTGAGATCGATGGAGCACATCCATACTTCTTTTCCCAGTAACAGAAAATAGACTGAAGGGTGACCATTCGGAACTTGGACTTTAGAATGTAGCGATTCAGTCGGCTGAGATCCAAGATGGGTCTCAGGTCCCCTGTTTTTTTCGGCATCAAAAAGAGTCTTGAGTAAGTCCCTAATCCAATCTGGTCTGAGGGGACAGGTTGGATGGCTCCTTTTTCCAGCAACTTTGAAATTTCTAGGGTTGCGTGTTCCCTTTGACTAGGTGGAACATCTGGGATTCTCTTGGGTGGAGGAGGGTCTGACAATAAGGGGATGGAATAACCTCCAGTAACTATACGAAGCACCCACCGATCCTGAGTGATACTTGCCCAGGCTTACGGGTACAACGAGATGTGGCCCCCGACTGGCTCCGGAATAGCACAGTCGGTCAAAACATCAGGGACGATGATAGGAAGGTCCACGAAAGGAATCACGGTCTCCCGAATTGCGAGGGCCTCCTCTGCCCCTAGGGCGGCGTCTCCCAGAATAGCCACCCCCTCCTCTGCCTCTGGAGGGGGACTCACCTTGACAGGCAGAGAAAGACTTCTGTGACTTTTTGAACAACATCTTTCCTCCCCTCTGAGCCTTGGGGTAAGGCCTAGATGGGAGGGAAAAACAGACCCCTACGGCAGACAAGGTCTTTCCCTCTTGCTCGCATCTAGTGAGGATGTCTTTCACTTTGGTCCCAAAGAGTGAGGACCCATCAAATGGGGTGTCAGTGAAGGAAGACTTGAAGGCCTCCGCGAAATTACACAGGCGAATCCAGGCTTGCGTCCTAACGGCTCTACCTGAGCTAGCTGCTCTGCTCGCCCCCTCGGCTGCATAAGATATGAGCCTCATAGACGAGTTGACAATCGAGCCAAGAGTAGACAACTGGGCGTTAACCATCTGTATTAACGCCTCAGGTACGTTACCCGTTAAGAGTATCTCCTAACTCTTTAAGGAGATCTCTCTGGAGCCGAGTAAAATGACAAAGGTAGTTCAGAGACTGAAGTGTGAAGGTCGCTGAAGAGAGGGTACACTTCCCGTACCGATCCATACTCCTGGACTCCTTGTTAGGAGGATGGACGGAGGAAGAAGACTCTGCTACTTCCTGCTGAGTGGCCGCCACCACCACCATGGCATCCACAGAAACCCCTTTGGACAGGAACTCTTTCCCAGAGGGAGCTGAGAGAAATTTATTAGGGCATCTTGGTACAGGTTCCACCAAGTCAGGAGTCTCCCACGCCCTTCGACAGATCAAATCTAGGAGCTCATCGAAGGGTGGAGACACCCAGGAGGCGGAAAGTTGAGCCCCAAAGGCCTTGTGGAATACCAACTCCTCCTTAGAGGGGGTTTTGGATGACCAGCCGCCTCTCTGCCTCAAAATCTCCAGGATGTCGGAGAAAGAGATGTCATCGGAGGACGACTTGGGGGACCCCTCTGACTCCTCGAGGTTGGTATCAGAGGTGAGGGACTCATCCTGGGAGTCTATGTGCTTCCTCTTGCACAACTTCTTTCTTGGGGGCTCCTCAGGCACAGACTCTGAGAGGCCCTCAGAAAGTTGGGGACCGCTCATGGGGGTATCCCCAGATCTTGGGGCTCCGCCGTCAACTGATAGGGGGACATCAGAGGCTCTCGCCAGAGTGGAAGGGGATGGAATGACCGATCCAGGTGATGTCACTGAGGATCTGGTCAGTGCGCTCCTCATGGCCTTGAAGGCGGGTCCCCCCGAATCCGAGGATCGACCAACTTCCGAGGCCAAGACCGGAACCAAAGTTCCTTGAGCCGAAGCGCCGAGAGGGAGGCTCAGAGCCGACAAAAGTCCCGAAGTATCCCCCTCGGGCCCGACAAAGGAAACCCGGGTTCCGAAACCAGAGGACGGAGCCGACGTCGGCACCAATAAAGCCTTAAGAGGTATCGGAGCCGGCAAAACATCACCCGGAGCAGAACACTCCGGCTCCGAAGACAAGGAGGTGCTCGGGAGAGGAAAAGTACAGTTTTGTACCTACCATAAATGTAGATGTCCGATAGGTATGCATCTGCAGTCATAACATATGGGTTGTCCTGCCTCAGGCAGCCCTTCGGTCGGCCGGATTCCAAAGTCTGGGTCTGGCCTCGGCTGATGTCGCACTTCACCCGACGTCATAGCTCCTGGGGTATATAAAGGCATCAGCTGACGCCATTTTCCTCAGTGTTTCTTGCCCCAGATGCCAGGTGCCCTCTAGGAAGGCTAAATTTGTATAAAAGTAGAAAATTTCAAACAGTAGAAAACAAAAAGTATATATACATTCAAACAAATACACCATAATAGATTCCCCCAGCTAGCTAAGAGAGGGGTAAGTACCCTAGGAATACCACAGAGGGGAAGGAGGGTGGGTAATCCTGACTGCAGATGCATACCTATCGGACATCTACATTTATGGTAGGTACAAAACTGTACTATGTCCTTCAAGGATGCATCTGCAGTCATAACATATGGGTAGAATACCATAGCCAAACTGGGGGAGGAGGCACTAAGATAATGATGGTGTAGTTAAGATCCCTTGTAAAACTGCAGTTGCAAAACCTGCTCGGGATCTGGAGTATAAAGGAAGATTATAATGCTTGGCAAATGTATGCACGGAGCTCCAAGTAGCAGCTTCTAAAATGTCTTTGGTAGCCACTCCTGAGGAAAGCTGTAGTGGTGGCTGTAGCTCTTGTGGAGTGAGGCCTGATATTTTCAGGAGTTGTCTTTCCATGAAAAGAGTAGCAGAATCGAATGCAATTTCCTATCCATTTTGAAATTGTCTGTTTTGAAATTGCTTTTCCTTGCACTCCTGTTGCATATGCTACCAGAAGCTGGTCAGTTTTTCTGTTGGTCTTAGTTCTGTCCAGATAGTAGCGCAGTTGTCTGTGTACATCCAAGGTGTGTAGTAGTTTTTCCCCCCTGTTCTGTGGGTTAGGGAAGAATGTAGGTAAATGAATAGCTTGGTTCAAGGATACCCTGGATACCACATTTGGCATGAAAGTAGGATTGGTTCTCAGAGACACTCTATCCTGGTGAAAGATAAGGAAAGGCTGCACTGCCATTAATGCCTGTAACTCGGATACCCTTCTTGCTGAAGTGATTGCTAGCAGGAAGGCAGTTTTCCAAGATAAGAACTGTAAGTCTGCTGTTGCTGCTGGTTCAAAAGGGGGAAGTGTTAATTTTTCCAGCACAAAATTGAGATCCCATGCAGGCAGAGGTGGTTTCCTTGGAGGTTTTACATTTTTGATCCCTCTTAAAAATTGTCTAAGGAGAGGGTGAGAGAAGACAGGAGGATCCATGGTGTACTCTGCTGAGATTGCTGAAGCATGAATCTTAATGGAAGAATAGGACAGGCCATTGTGGAACAGTTCTGCTAAGTATTCTAGGATGTGTGCTAGGTTTGCCAGTGTGACATTTGTTCCCTTTGATGCACTCCAAATGAGGAATCTCTTCCATTTGGCTGAGTATGTTTTCCTTGTGGAGGGTCTGCGAGCCTCTAGGATAATGTCCTTGACCCTCTGAGATAAAACAGGTTGGTTTTGTTTTATGCAATTTTCCAGACAGTTAGCTGCAGCGTTTTCAAGTTTGGATGCAGGGTCTTGTAGTTGTTCTGCGTTAGAAGTAAAGGCCATAGAGGTAGAGGCCATGAGTTCGTCGAGACATGCTTCTCAGTAGCGGTACCAATGCTGCCTTGGCCAGTCTGGAGCTATCAGAATTACCTTTGGCTGTTCCTCCCTGATCTTCAGTAGAACTTTGTACATCAATGGGAGAGGTGGAAAGGCATAAACTGTCAGGGCCTTCCAGCTGAAAGAAAGGGAGTCCACCCTCCAGGCTTGTGGGTGGTATTCTCTTGAGCAGAATTTCTTCAGTTGGTGGTTGAGTGGGGAGGCGAGCAGGTCTATCTCTGGCATTCCCCATTTCTTTGTTATGGTTTTGAAGATGTCTGGATGCAGCATCCATTCGTGAGCATCCGTGGTAGTTCTGCTTAAGCTGTCTGCTAGTGAATTCTCTTTTCCTGGTACGAATCTAGCCTGCAGTTGAATGTTGAGATTCAGGCCTAGGTTCCATAAGTCCACTGCGATCCGGCATAGAGGGCAGGAATGTGTGCCTCCCTGTTTGTTGATGTACCACGACTGTGGTATTGTCTGTCCTTATCAGCAGGTGTCCTTGCTGGAGGAATGATTTGAATGCCTCGATTGCATGCTTCACTGCCAGCATCTCCTTTAGATTTATGTGTAGATTCAGCTGGTCTTGGGACCATAGGCCTTGGATACACTTGTCTTCCATGTGTGCCCCCCAGCCTAGGTCTGAGGCGTCCGTGGTGATGGTCTGCCTTGGTTGTGGTTTGTGGAAAGGCAACCCCCTGTTGGTCTGGCAGGCCTGAGCCCACCACCGGAATTCTGTTTTCAGGCATGGAATGATTGGTATCAGGGTTTCTAGACTGTGTCTGTGTTGAGACCATACATTCCTTAGGTACCATTGTAATTTTCTCATATGCAGCCTGGCATGTGGGATCAAGATTATGCAGGATGCCATGTAACCCAGGGCCTGCAGGACTTTCCTTGCAGTAAGCTGAGTTTGTCTTGTCAATGCCATGAAGTAGACTGGTAGTTGCTTTTGTTTTTCTTCTGTGAGAAAAGCCATCTGAGTTATTGTGTCCAGTTCTGCACCCAAAAATGTTATCCTTTGGGATGGCACTAGTCTTGACTTCTGTATGTTGACTGTGTATCCCAAGGCTTGCAGCAGTTGTATGACATAGGCCAAATCCTTTATTATTTTTGTCTTGTTGCCCGCTTGTATTAGGCAGTTGTCCAGGTATGGGTAGATTTGAATTCCCTGAAGCCTGCAATGTGCAATTACTGATGCCAGGCACTTTGTGAATACTCTGGGCGCAGTAGATAAGCTAAAGGGCAATGCTGAGAATTGATAATGCTCTGATCCTGCAAGAAATCTGAGGTGTTTTCTGCAATCTGGTCGTATAGGGACGTGCAGGTATGCCTCCTTGAAATCTAGAGTCACCAGCCAAGACTCCTTGCCCAACATGGGAAGAAGTTGCTGTAGGGTCAGCATCTTGAATTTTGGTACAATGAGATATGTGTTCAGTGCGGACAAGTCGAGAATAGGCCTCCATTGATTTTCTTTTCTTGGTACAAGGAATAGTCTGGAGTAAAATCCTTGGCCTTGTTCCATAGATGGTACCTTTCCTATTGCTCTCATCCTTAGTAAGTTGATGATTTGTTTTAGAGCCTCTGATTTCTGGCTTGGTGGAAGGTTTGGCATTCCTCTCTTTTTTGGTAAAGTGTGGAAGTGAAACCTGTAGCCTTTGTCTATTGTTTGCAAAGTCCATTTGTCGCCTGTAATGCAATGCCAGTTTTTTGAGAATAAAGCTAGCTTTCCGCCCAAGGGTGCTTCCAGTTGTTCCCTAGAAGGCGGAATCAGAGCCAAGTCATTGTGTCTGTCCTGTGGAAGTGGTTGCAGTCGCAGCTGTGGCGGTACTCCTCTGGCTGGCAGGTTGCCACTGACGACCCCTGTAGGCACCCCTTGATTGACCTCTGCCTCTTGGGCATCTATTTCTGCCTCTCTGTGCTCTGGAGGTGTCTGGAAAAGACCAATTCTTTGAAGGCCAATTCCTGCTGAACCTCGGAGGTTGGACCTGCAGAAAATCCTTGACTGTTTGCACAGATTTTGCTTTTTCTTCCACTTTCTTTAGAACCTCCTGTGCAGGGGAGCCAAATAAACTTTGTTTCTCCATAGGGGCATCTAGGAGTTTAGACTTAACATGGTCTGGCAAGGATTGCTCTTTTAGCCAGGCATGCCTTCGAATCACTGCTCCAGTCATAGCTGATCTAAATGAAGCCTCCAGTGCATCATAGCCACATTTTAAGAAATGATTACTGACCTGCTGAGAGTTGTGTACCAAATCCTGAAGGGACTTATGGTCTAAAGGTTCAGGAGATGAAAGCTTTTTATTCAGCTGATCTAACAAAAATTCTTGGTACTGTATCATGTGAAATTGACAGTTCAAAGCCCTGGCAGAAAGAGTATCAGATGTATAAACCTTTTTACCCCATCTCTCTAATGCTCTTGACTCTCTTTCAGAGGGTAGGGGGTTCTTGGCAGAGGCAGCTGCAAAACCCTTAGGGCCCTGAGAAATGGTTTCTGGGTCTGCAGCATGGGCCTTATACAAGTGGAAGTGAGAATCCGGGACCCTGTAATATCTGTCAGGTTTGGCAGGGGCTGGGGGAAGAGAATCAGGGGCAGAACTGGCATCATTGTATGCATCATCAACAACTGATAGTACTGGTGGTATGGCTAAAGGCCTATGCTGTGGTAAGTGTAAAAAAGTCCTTAGCCTTTTCCTAGAATCAGAAAAATCCTGACCCTGCCATTGGAAGTGTTCCCTCATTGAATGTAGAGTTTCCCCAAATGAAAATTCTTCTGGGGGGGAGGCAGAAGGAATGGAGTCTTCTGCATCAGAATCCTCATAAGGTGAGTATGGTCCTTCCTGATGGTCTGATAAATCTGATCCATCCGAGGAATAGTCAGAGGAGAGAGGTTCAGGGGGTTCAGTCCTAGGCCTTTTTTCAGGAGGGGGTTGTGAGGCCCTGTCTGGGTGAGGTTGGGATCCCCTGATCGGAGAAATGAGGTCCTCAGCAAGGCTGAGAATCTGAGGACTTGAGGAAGGTCTGTGAGAGGGAGCTTTTGTAGGTAAGGCCTTGGAAAGTTTAGCTGCTTTAGCCCTGGAGAAGGCCTTAATAGACATAGAAGCAGGGGGTCTAGCTGCCCCACGTGCAGGAGTAGAGATGTCCAACGGAATGGTGTCGGACAAATCTTGTGTGCCTGCTTCTTCGGTAGGAATTTCTGTAGCCGACTCAGCCGGGGCCTCTGTGGCTTCGGTAGTCGGAGGCATGCTTTCGGCCGAAGGAAGAACCGAGGACTCTGTTTCAGCTGAAACCGAGACACTCGCGGTAGGCCTAACCGTGGTTTCAGCCAAAACCGCGGGCCGCAAATGTCGGTCCTTTTCCTTGCGTTTTTTGGCTAAATGTGTAGTCGGAGTCTCCGACGGCATTTTATATGCAAAAGCGGAGCCAAAAAACTCTTCAGCAAACTCCGACCGACGTCTAGGTGTCCGTCGGTTGAAGGAAGCACAGGCTAAACAAGCTGATACGTCGTGGTCTGGGCCTAAGCAAGGAAGGCAGTAAGAGTGGAAATCCTTATGAGGTATTTGTTTCCCACAAGTTAAACAATTATTTACTTTGTCTGAAATCGGCTGAGGCAAGAAAGAGTCCCCAACGGGGTACTTAGCTTTTTTAGAAGTCTTCGGTAGCTGAAATCTCTGGATCTGACCAACCGGCACTTGCGAACAGCTTCTGCTTCGGGCACCGCGCGGCAAGAAAGACGGAGGAAAATGGCGTCGGCTGATGCCTTTATACCCCAGGAGCTATGACGTCGGGTGAAGTGCGACATCAGCCGAGGCCAGACCCAGACTTTGGAATCCGGCCGACCGAAGGGCTGCCTGAGGCAGGACAACCCATATGTTATGACTGCAGATGCATCCTTGAAGGACATCATGGGTGCACTCATTGGGACTGGCTCCGGAGCCGACTGGGTCGGAGCCGAAAATAATTTTGCCAAAACCGGCGACTGCAGGAGCCTCTGGACCACCCTATCCACATCCAAATCAGAGAGTCTGGAGGATTTGGAGGTGAGAGAAGGTGACTGTGATCTCCTATCTGGAGATCCTTGTCTGACACTAGGAGACCGGCTCCGAATGGGCTCTAACAGGATAACAGCCGAGGCTGATTCAAGAACCACAGCTACCTCCTGTGGCCCCAAGGACAAGGGAGCCAAAAAGGTAGAATCCAATTTGGTAGTCTTCTCCGGTGGCTCAGATGAAGCCAGAGATCTTTTCTTAGCCTTAGAAGTCTTGGCTTTAGTCTGTGAACCAGAGGAAGAGTCCAAGGACTCCTCAAAGGAAGGCTTTAGAAGACCCTTCAGTATAAGTTTATTTTTTCTTTCCTGTAGCACCCTAGGGCTGAAAGCGTGACAAAAGCTACCGGACTCTTGTAAATGTATAGCCCCCAGGCAGTATACACAAACGGCATGTCCATCTGTTATGGACATCATGTAGCTGCATTTAGAACACTTCTTAAACCCGGAGGGTTTGTGTTCTTTTTGATCCTTAGACATAACAGCAAAACCACAGAAACAGGACTTTAGGCCAACAACGGTTAAGGTGGGAAACTACCGCTAACAACAGCTGACAAGAATCTCCAAGTTAAACGATTCTGACACAACTAATGAGACACACACGCAGAAGCAAGGGACAAATGCTTTCCTCAGACAAACTACACAACGGAGGGAGGACTAGGTCCTCTAACTTAAACGGGCCTAGCCCGTAGGAACAGAGGGATACCACAAAGCAAATCACTCACACCACAAAAAATACATGAATAACAAGCGCAATCAGCTATTAAAATAGCTTTTGTGAGGAAAAATAAAATTTTCAGTGAGAAAAAGAAGTTTTAAAGCTTCTAGCTACACGAGTGGCAAACGAGATCTGGGATTATGGAGCGGTGCAACATGGGATACCAGGTTAGCCCAGCCAATTAGAAACTTTGTGCTAGAAAAATATAAGTTGGCCGAGTCGGAGCCGATGTTCGGCTCCGAACCCGTGACTAAGAATGTAGGCGAGATTGGACCACATAACATCCTCTAGTTTTCTACTTTTTTTTTTTTTTTTTTTGTCTAACACAGAAAGCGAAAGGGAGGTAAGGAAAAAGGATCAAAGTATACCCAAAAAGCTCTACACACACACACACACACACATGAAAAATACCCCCAAAAATTGTCCTACTAGCCTGGAGCTCAAGGGATCACGTTGTAGGCAAAGCCGCGGCAAATGAGATCTGGGGGAA
Organism: Protopterus annectens; assembly: GCF_019279795.1. Classification (NCBI taxonomy): domain Eukaryota; kingdom Metazoa; phylum Chordata; order Ceratodontiformes; family Protopteridae; genus Protopterus; species Protopterus annectens. The sequence continues at coordinate 699,776,843 of NC_056725.1, read as the reverse complement.
GGAAAGAGATGCAGTGGTGTTATGGGTAAGGGGAGGAGTTTGGAGCTTGGATCTGATGCTGGTGAAACTGCTGTCTCGGATCCGGTCTGGATCCGAAACCCACAGGTTGATGACCAAATTAAGTTAACTATTTCAGATGCATCATTTTGGGACAAGAATGTGACATAAAAGAACGTGAGCAAGAGAGAGTGTATAAATACTTGGGAACTGATGAAGGACTGCAATAAACAAAAATGAGCCAGCAGCAAGTCGACTGAGTAAGAAAAAGAGTAGTTTATTAAAAACTACCCAAACAGCATAATGGCATACAAAAACAAAGTAATACAAAAACAAATCCAAATCGCCTGGTCACAAATGCGATAGCACAGTCCACCATGTTTTCCCCCAGCAGGAGTAGGAAAGGAGTGTAGCATACAAAATGATCCCCCTGCGCGTAAGGAACTGCACGGCTCTCCATGAATAACTGCAATAAACAAAAATGAGCCAGCAGCAAGTCGACTGAGTAAGAAAAAGAGTAGTTTATTAAAAACTACCCAAACAGCATAATGGCATACAAAAAAAGTAATACAAAACAAATCCAAATCGTGAACCAAGCCTGGTCACAAATGCGATAGCACAGTCCACCATGTTTTCCCCAGCAGGAGTAGGAGGAGTGTAGCATACAAAATGATCCCCTGCACGTAAGAACTGCACGGCTCTCCATGAATAACTGCAATAAACAAAATGAGCCAGCAGCAAGTCGACTGAGTAAGAAAGAGTAGTTTATTAAAAACTACCCAAACAGCATAATGGCATACAAAACAAAGTAATACAAAACAAATCCAAACCAAGCGCCTGGTCACAAATGCGATACAGTCCACCATGTTTTCCCCAGCAGGAGTAGGAAAGGAGTGTAGCATACAAAATGATCCCCTGCGTAAGGAACTGCGGCTCTCCATGAATAACTGCAATAAACAAAATGAGCCAGCAGCAAGTCGACTGAGTAAGAAAAGAGTAGTTTATTAAAACTACCCAAACAGCATAATGGCATACAAAAACAAAGTAATACAAAAACAAATCCAAATCACGTGAACCAAGCCTGGTCACAAATGCGATAGCACAGTCCACCATGTTTTCCCCCAGCAGGAGTAGGAAAGGAGTGTAGCATACAAAATGATCCCCTGCGTAGGAACTGCACGGCTCTCCATGAATAACTGCAATAAACAAAATGAGCCAGCAGCAAGTCGACTGAGTAAGAAAAAGAGTAGTTTATTAAAACTACCCAAACAGCATAATGGCATACAAAAACAAAGTAATACAAAACAAATCCAAAATCGTGAACCAAGCGCCTGGTCACAAATGCGATAGCACAGTCCACCATGTTTTCCCCCAGCAGGAGTAGGAAAGGAGTGTAGCATACAAAATGATCCCCTGGCGAAGGAACTGCGGCTCTCCATGAATAACTGCAATAAACAAAATGAGCCAGCAGCAAGTCGACTGAGTAAGAAAAGAGTAGTTTATTAAAACTACCCAAACAGCATAATGGCATACAAAACAAAGTAATACAAAAACAAATCAATCGTGAACCAAGCCTGGTCACAATGCGATAGCACAGTCCACCATGTTTTCCCCAGCAGGAGTAGGAAAGAGTGTAGCATACAAAATGATCCCCTGGCGTAAGGAACTGCGGCTCTCCATGAATAACTGCAATAAACAAAATGAGCCAGCAGCAAGTCGACTGAGTAAGAAAAGAGTAGTTTATTAAAACTACCCAAACAGCATAATGGCATACAAAAACAAAGTAATACAAAACAAATCCAAATTGAACCAAGCGCCTGGTCACAAATGCGATAGCACAGTCCACCATGTTTTCCCCAGCAGGAGTAGCATACAAAATGATCCCCTGCGTAAGGAACTGCACGGCTCTCCATGAATAACTGCAATAAACAAAAATGAGCCAGCAGCCAGTCGACTGAGTAAGAAAAAGAGTAGTTTATTAAAAACTACCCAAACAGCATAATGGCATACAAAAACAAAGTAATACAAAAACAAATCCAAATACGTGAACCAAAAAATAAACTACTCTTTTTCTTACTCAGTCGACTTGCTGCTGGCTCATTTTTGTTTATTGCAGTTATTCATGGAGAGCCGTGCAGTTCCTTACGCGCAGGGGGATCATTTTGTATGCTACACTCCTTTCCTACTCCTGCTGGGGGAAAACATGGTGGACTGTGCTATCGCATTTGTGACCAGGCGTTTGGTTCACGTATTTGGATTTGTTTTTGTATTACTTTGTTTTGTATGCCATTATGCTGTTTGGGTAGTTTTTAATAAACTACTCTTTTCTTACTCAGTCGACTTGCTGCTGGCTCATTTTGTTTATTGCAGTTATTCATGGAGAGCCGCAGTTATTACGCCAGGGGATCATTTTGTATGCTACACCTTTCCTACTCCTGCTGGGGAAAACATGGTGGACTGTGCTATCGCATTTGTGACCAGGCTTGGTTCACGATTTGGATTTGTTTTGTATTACTTTGTTTTTGTATGCCATTATGCTGTTTGGGTAGTTTTAATAAACTACTCTTTTCTTACTCAGTCGACTTGCTGCTGGCTCATTTTGTTTATTGCAGTTATTCATGGAGAGCCGCAGTTCCTTACGCCGCAGGGGATCATTTTGTATGCTACACCTTTCCTACTCCTGCTGGGGGAAAACATGGTGGACTGTGCTATCGCATTTGTGACCAGGCTTGGTTCACGATTTGGATTTGTTTTGTATTACTTTGTTTTTGTATGCCATTATGCTGTTTGGGTAGTTTTTAATAAACTACTCTTTCTTACTCAGTCGACTTGCTGCTGGCTCATTTTTGTTTATTGCAGTTATTCATGGAGAGCCGCAGTTCCTTACGCAGGGGGATCATTTTGTATGCTACACTCCTTTCCTACTCCTGCTGGGGGAAAACATGGTGGACTGTGCTATCGCATTTGTGACCAGGCTTGGTTCACGATTTGGATTTGTTTTTGTATTACTTTGTTTTTGTATGCCATTATGCTGTTTGGGTAGTTTTAATAAACTACTCTTTTCTTACTCAGTCGACTTGCTGCTGGCTCATTTTTGTTTATTGCAGTTATTCATGGAGAGCCGCAGTTCCTTACGCGCAGGGGATCATTTTGTATGCTACACTCCTTTCCTACTCCTGCTGGGGGAAAACATGGTGGACTGTGCTATCGCATTTGTGACCAGGCTTGGTTCACGATTTGGATTTGTTTTTGTATTACTTTGTTTTGTATGCCATTATGCTGTTTGGGTAGTTTTAATAAACTACTCTTTTCTTACTCAGTCGACTTGCTGCTGGCTCATTTTTGTTTATTGCAGTTATTCATGGAGAGCCGCAGTTCCTTACGCCAGGGGATCATTTTGTATGCTACACTCCTTTCCTACTCCTGCTGGGGGAAAACATGGTGGACTGTGCTATCGCATTTGTGACCAGGCTTGGTTCATGTATTTGGATTTGTTTTGTATTACTTTGTTTTTGTATGCCATTATGCTGTTTGGGTAGTTTTAATAAACTACTCTTTTCTTACTCAGTCGACTTGCTGCTGGCTCATTTTGTTTATTGCAGTTATTCATGGAGAGCCGTGCAGTTCCTTACGCGCAGGGGGATCATTTTGTATGCTACACTCCTTTCCTACTCCTGCTGGGGGAAAACATGGTGGACTGTGCTATCGCATTTGTGACCAGGCTTGGTTCACGATTTGGATTTGTTTTGTATTACTTTGTTTTTGTATGCCATTATGCTGTTTGGGTAGTTTTTAATAAACTACTCTTTTTCTTACTCAGTCGACTTGCTGCTGGCTCATTTTTGTTTATTGCAGTTATTCATGGAGAGCCGTGCAGTTCCTTACGCGCAGGGGGATCATTTTGTATGCTACACTCCTTTCCTACTCCTGCTGGGGGAAAACATGGTGGACTGTGCTATCGCATTTGTGACCAGGCGTTTGGTTCACGTATTTGGATTTGTTTTTGTATTACTTTGTTTTTGTATGCCATTATGCTGTTTGGGTAGTTTTTAATAAACTACTCTTTTTCTTACTCAGTCGACTTGCTGCTGGCTCATTTTTGTTTATTGCAGTTATTCATGGAGAGCCGTGCAGTTCCTTACGCGCAGGGGGATCATTTTGTATGCTACACTCCTTTCCTACTCCTGCTGGGGGAAAACATGGTGGACTGTGCTATCGCATTTGTGACCAGGCGTTTGGTTCACGTATTTGGATTTGTTTTTGTATTACTTTGTTTTTGTATGCCATTATGCTGTTTGGGTAGTTTTTAATAAACTACTCTTTTTCTTACTCAGTCGACTTGCTGCTGGCTCATTTTTGTTTATTGCAGTTATTCATGGAGAGCCGTGCAGTTCCTTACGCGCAGGGGGATCATTTTGTATGCTACACTCCTTTCCTACTCCTGCTGGGGGAAAACATGGTGGACTGTGCTATCGCATTTGTGACCAGGCGTTTGGTTCACGTATTTGGATTTGTTTTTGTATTACTTTGTTTTTGTATGCCATTATGCTGTTTGGGTAGTTTTTAATAAACTACTCTTTTTCTTACTCAGTCGACTTGCTGCTGGCTCATTTTTGTTTATAACTGATGAAGGATCAACAATAAAATACAAACAAATGCGAATAAATCTTAGTATGGAATATTTAAGAAGACTTAAATTAATCCTGAAAAAGTACAGTTGTGTACACTTACCACATTACATTTGGGTTATCTGCTTGCAGGTAGCCCTCAGTCGGCCTCATTAACAAAGTCTTGGGTCCTGCGTCGGTTGCTGTCCCTTCTTCTATAACGTCAGGTCATCAGGGGTATAAAATATGCAGCCAATGCCATTACATCACTTTTTCTTGCCCCAGATATCAGGTGCCCCCTTAGTGGGGGGCAATTAAATATAAAAGTACAAAGATATACCTAGAACAAAAAAACAAATACACCAAAAAGGCTTTTAAGCATAGTAAAGGAAAGTAAAGGTGTAGCCAAAAGAAGGTAGGGGGCTGGAGGGAGGGTAACCAGGACTGCAACAGTGAATACACTGGAACATCTACAGTTATGGTAAGTGTACACAACTGTACTATGTTCTTCGTGTTTCACTGCTGCAGTCATTCCATTTGGGTAGATTTCCAAAGCTATGGTTGGGAGTAGGAATTTAGATATCATTAGGACCAGCTATAAGGCCCTGCAAGACTGCAGTGGTAAAGCCAGCTCTGGATTTAGAGAAAATTGGCAAATGATAATGCTTAGTGAAAGTAGTATGTACAGAACTCCAGGTAGCAGCTTCTAGGATGTCCCTGGTAGGGACGCCTCTGAAAAAAGGCTGTTGAGGTAGATGCAGCCCTGGTGGAGTGAGGTCTGATCCCCTGTTGATTACGTTTTCCATGGTGCTTATAGCAGAAATGAATGCAATGGCCTATTCAATTAGAAATTATTTGCTTTGAAATAGCCTTCTCCTCTGCCCCTGCAGCAAATGCCACCAGCAGTTGTTCATTCTTCCTTTGAGGTTTAGTCCTATCTAAGCAGAATCTAAGTTGTCTGTGCACATCTAAGGAATGCAGTATCCGTTCCCCTTTGTTCTGTGGATTGGGAAAGAAGGTTGACAAATGAATGGACTAATTAAGAGCCACACTGGATACCATCTTGGGCATGAAGGATGGATTGGTTGTGAGGGACACCCTGTCCGCATGAAAGATGATGAAAGGCTCCACTGCCATAAGGGTCTGTAATTCAGATACCCTTCTAGCTGAAGTGATTGCTAAAAGGAAAGCTGTTTTCCAAGAAAGAAATTTTAAGTCTACAGTAGCAGCTGGCTCGAAAGGAGGTAGAGCGAGTTTCTCCAAAACAAAGTTAAGGTCCCAGGCTGGGGTTGGAGCTCTCCTGGGTGGTCTCAGATTTTTGGCCCCTCTGAGGAACTGCTTGAGCAGTGTATAAAAGAAGAGGGGAGGTTCTGTGTTATAATGAGCTGAAATTGCTAAGGCGTGGATTTTAATGGAGGAAAAGGACAGGCCCTTTTAAAGCATCTCAGTTAAGTAATGTAAAATCTGAGGTAAACTGGGCGCTGCTGTGCTCATTCCTTGAGACTGGTTCCAGGCACAGAATCTTTTCCATTTTGCAGCATAAGATTTTCTAGTACTAGATCTCCTTGCCTCTAAGATGACATCCATCACAGGTTTACTGAGGGATGGTAAAGGAGACATTATGTAATTAGCCAGACTGCAAGGTTCAGTATTAAAAGCTGAGGATACACAATGTGGTTCACCTGCTGAGACAACAGGGAAGGACTCTGAGGCAGGTGCCATGGGGATAACCATGACACACTGTGCAGGAGGGTGTACCAGTGTTGGCGTGGCCAGTCTGGCGCAATGAAAATCATCCTTGGTTTGTCCTGTTTGATTTTTAGTAGTACTTTGGAGAGCAGAGGCAAAGGGAGAAGGCATAGACTAATAGGTTTTTCCAGCTGAAGGACAGAGCATCCATTTTCCAGGCTTGTTTGTGGGGAATCCGTGTGCAAAATTTGTCCAACTGGTAGTTCTGGGGAGAGGCAAACAGGTCTATATCTGGGCTCCCCCATTTGCTTGTCAACATGTTGAAAGTCCTTGGTTCCAGTTTCCACTTGTGTGGGTCCATGAGGTTTCTGCTTAGTCCGTCTGCCAGTGTATTTAATTTTCCTGGCAGGAACTGAACTTGTAGGTGCACTTGGTAGCTCAAGGCTGTGTTCCACAATGCCATGGCTAGTCTGCAGAGGGGGTAAGAATGTGTACCCCCCTGCATCTTTATGTACCACATAACAATGGTGTTGTCCATCTTCACCATGAATTGTCCTGGAAGAATGTGGTCCTTGAAGGCTGTCAGAGCATTCTGTACAGCTAACATTTCTTTTTGATTGATATGCAAGTGCATTTGACTTGGGTTCCATTTGCCTTGAATGCACTTCCCTGCCAGGTGAGCCCCCCAAGCATAGTCTGATGTGTCTATTGTTAGGGTTTGGGCGGCAGGGGGTAGTGTGAAAGGTAGTCCCTTGTTTTGGTGGCAGGCCTCTGCCCACCAAAGGAATTTTAGGCATAGGCAAGGTATGATAGGAATCACTGCTTTTAGATCCTGAGACTGTTGACACCATAGGCTTTTTAGATACCACTGTAGTTTCCTCATATGCAGTCTTGCATATGGAATTAGAAGAATGCAGGAGGTCATGAACACTTGTTTGAAGTAGGTTGTCAAATGAATTTGTTTCTCTGGCGTGAGGTAAGCCATCTGGGAAGATGTATTCAAGCTTGCTCCCAGGAATATAATTTGTTGACAGGGTACCAGGTGTGATTTCTTTTCATTTATGGTGTACCCCAGACAAGTTAGAACCGTTCGTACAAAGGCCAGATGATTCAAAAGTATGTCCTGGCTTTCTGCCTAAATTAGACACTCGTCCAGGTATGGGTATATTTGAATATTTCTTTGCCTGCTAAATGCAATAACTGGAGCTAGGCACTTTGTGAATACCCTGGGCGCAGTAGATAAGCCACAGGGCAGTGCAGAGAACTGTAGTGTGTGTAGCCTGCTTTGCAGCATAGGTATCTTCTGCAAGATTCCCTGATTGGGATATGCAGGTATGCTTTTTTTAAATCTAGTGTTGTCAACTAGGCATCTTTGCCTGGCATAGGAAGCAATTGGTGAAGAGTCAGCATCTTGAATTTTGGAATCTCCAAAAAGGTGTTTAGAGTAGACAGGACCAGGACAGGACGCCATGAATTTTCTTTTCTGGGAACCAGGAAAAGTCTTGAGTAGAAACCTTGTCCCTTTTCCTCTTCTGGTACCAGTTGAATAGCCCCCATGCTTAAGAGAGAAAGTACTTGTTTTTGGGCCTCTGCCAACTAATTTGGGGGTATGTCTGGCCACCCGCTTGGTGTTAGCAATGTGTGGAAGTGAAATCTGTATCCCTGGGACACTATATTTAAAACCCATTTGCCCTGGGTAATGAGTTCCCAGTTCCTTGCATGAAGAGCAATCTTTACCCCTTAAAGGGGCAGTCAGTTGATAAGTGCTTGGAAATTTTAAAAGGAAGTCATTGAGACAGTTTACCATAGGAGGGAGTTTTATTACTCCCAGATTTGGAAGTGCAGGCCCCCCAATGCTTAGTCCTGTGTGTCACCTGGGACTGAAACCTGGGGTTTTTGCTGTGTCTGTGTTTGGCTTGAGAAGACCTGGAAGGGGCTGGAAAGGACCAATTCTTAGAGGGCCAGTGCCTACTAAATCTAGGAGGCTGAACTTGTAAGAAATCTTTAACAGTTTGCATAGATTTAGCTTTATCTTCCATCTTTTTAAGAACTTCCTCAGCCTTGTTGCCAAACAGGCGGTCCTGATTTAAGGGAACATCCAACAATTTAGCTTTAACATGATCAGGCAAAGATTGCTCCTTTAGCCAAGCATGCCTTCTGTGCACAGACCCAGTGACAGCAGCCCTGCAAGAGGCCTCTAATGAATCAAAACCACATTGCAAAGTATGTTTTCCAACTTGTTCAGCAGAATGCATTGAATCCTGTAATTCTTTATTTTGCACACAGTCAGGAATCAACATCATTTTCTGTTTAAGCAATCCAATAACACGTTGATGATACTTTAACATATGAAACTGGCAGTTTAAAGCCCTAATGGCCAAGGATGCAGAAGTGTAAACCTTCTTACCCCATGTATCCAGCGCCCTGGAGTCTCTATCAGAAGAGGTAGGATTTTTAGCAGTAGAAACCTTAATGCCCTTGGGCCACTGCAAAATAGTCTCTGGATCTGCAATAGGATTTTTAAAAAGGAACTTGTGCGACTCAGGGACCATGTAGTATCTGTCAGGTTTTCTGGGAGCAGGAGGCAAGGAATCAGGGGCCAAACTAGATTCCGAAAAAGCATCATCAACAATGTCTAGCACAGGAGGAATAGCTAAAGGCCTATGCTGAGGTAGGAGTAAGAAATCCCTAAGCCTCTTTTTTGAATCAGAAAAATCCTGGTTTTCCCACTGGAAATGCTCCCTTAGAGTATGTAAAGCTTCCCCAAAAGAAAAATCCTCTGCAGGGGAAGCAGAGGGAATGGAGTCCTCTGCATCAGAATCCTCAGAAGTAGATAAGGGTAAATCCAGATCATCAGAAGAATCAGAAAAAACAGAATCCTAGTCAGAAGATTCATAAACAACTTCAGTCCTAGGCCTCTTAGAAAGGGGGGGGTTGGCTACCCCTGATTAGAGTTATTAGATCTTCAGCCATTCTTATAATTTGTTTTTTAGGCATAGAGGCCTGAGCATGTGGCCTGGGCGTCATTTTTTTAGGCATGGTTCGAGATTTAGGCCTAACTGAAGAAGGAAGTGTTGGTTTAATATGCAAGTCCATAGGCCTGAATACACCCTCAGACGCCAGTGCCTGCACAGCGGCTCCAGACCCATCCAAGGTAGAGACATCCGCAGGTTCCATACTTGAAGCATCTCGCGGCATACCAAACTCCGAATGGGTCTCAGTAGAGGGCTGCGAATCAGAAGTAGCAGGTATCAGGGGCTGACGAAAGCGCCTCACTGAGTATCGGTGAACTGGCAACTGGCTTAGTAGAAGCGTCGTCAGCACTTTTGAACCTTGGACTGCCTCTGTCTTTATCTTTGCGTTTTTTCAGAATCCCGGTAGTTGGATGGCTAACCAATGACATTTCTGGATAATTAAACCGAGAACCGAAATATTTAGAGGCAAAAATATGCCAACGACGGATAGTGCACTGATTAAATAAAGCACAAAACCGACAGCAAGGTACGTCATGGTCAGGGCCTAGGCAAGGAATACAGTACAAATTAAAATCTTTATGAGGTACTTGCTTTCCACAAGTAATGCAATTATTAACTTTTACTGACTTCGAAAGGAGCAAGAAAAAGTTTCCCCAATGGGGTACTTAGCTTTAGTTGAAGACTTCGGTTCAGAAACTCGAAAATGAAAATTTCAGGAGTCGGCCGACAGGCACTTGCAAAAGGGTTCTGCTTTGGCCATCGTACGGCAAGAAAGACTGATGTAATGGTGTCGGCTGCATGTTTTATACCCCTTACGACCTGACGTCATGGAAGAAGGGACAGCAACCGACGCAGTACCCAAGACTTTGTTAATCAGGCCAACTGAGGGCTACTTGCAAGCAAATAACCCAAATGTAATGACTGCAACAGTGAAACACGAAGATCAGTAGCACCGACATCTAGGAACAAAATTCAAGCTATAAACAAATTTGCTCTTCCTGTCCTAACTTACAGTTTTGGAATGATTAACTGGACCCAAAACGTGTTGGACAGATTAGACAGGAAAAAAAGACGGATGCTTCATGCTTACCAAATGATTTATAAAAATCAGTACATACCAAGATTATATATTCCCCATTCTGAAGGAGGGATGGGCCTTCTTGAAACTGATTTCATGTATAGATCTGCAATCGTGGGACTCCACACATATCTGCTGACCTCACAAGACCCAAATGTAGTGAAAGTTTTGAAACATGAGGAAAATAAATCTAAGATGACTTCTCCGCTTAATTTAGCGGAAGCATATCGGCGTCAAGCAGGAATGGAAATCAAACCAGAAGTGGATAAAAATCAGGCAGCAGCTGAATGTGTCAAAAAATAAAAAAGGTAAAGGACCAGATGAGAAGGCAAGAAATGTGGAAAAAGCATAAATATAGTTTGAAGTATAGAAAACTTCTGGAAGAACCTCATGTTGATCAGGAATGAAAGCAAAAATGGTTAAGGAGAGGTGAATTCAAACCAAGCGATGAAAGGTTAATAATTGGCAGTCCAAGATAGTGGGCTACATACATATTGGTTTACAAAGTCCACTGAACATGTGGGAGAAACAGACAAATGTATGTTTTGTAAAACCGAACTGGAAACAGTTGCACACCTTGTTGCAGGTTGCGACATACTAATGGCAGAAGGACTGCATACTGAAAGGCAAAATAATGCGGCAAGATTGTTGCACTGGGGATTGTGCAAACATTATGGTACTGAAGTGGCTGAAAAACATTGGAAACTTGAGCCACAATGATGAAGTTTATATCACTTGGGACCACCCATTACCAACAGTTCAAAAGACAGATGCTAGAAAACCAGATACAGTGGTTCAAGAAAAGAAGACAAGAGTAGCACTGATCATTGAAATTACCACACCCAGTGACTAGAGTGTCTTGTGTACAGAGAGACACAAAGTTATAAAATATCAGGATCAGCAGGCAGAAATGAGAGCAATGTGGAAGAAAGATAACCAGATCACTCCAATGGTAGAAGGAGCAATGGGTCTTATACAAAAAGAATCGACAGTCATACTTAGATATGTTACCAATCCATGTAAGTTCATACGAATTGCAGGAGTCGTCATTATTGGGCACATTGCTGGTGCTCCGAAGAGCACTTTTGGCTGACATCAAAGATGGAAACAATACTAATTTCATGAACTTTAATCATACTTTGACTTAGGAATGGGGTCCATTCCCATCATGGTATCAGAAACCCAAAAGACTTGGAGAAATTAAAAAAATATATATATTATATACATAAAGTAGCAGAAAGTTTACTAAGAACTAAGCAAACATCAGGATGGAGAAAGAAGATTCTGACAATAGGGATGACTGCAATTACAGGTACAGAGAATAGGCAAGGGGGTGCTGGAATTTACTGGATGAAGATGGCAAAGTAACCATGGTACTGAAAACAAATAATTAAAGAAGGAAAGATAACAGAATGGGGATAGGCCAAGGAAAAAATTGGATTGCAGACTAGTGACTGTCTTCCCTATCAGGGATAAATATCCAAGTGCAGACAAAGAGAAAAGGATAAGGGAATCCTACGTGAAAGACCTACATTGTTTGAGTTTTTAGTTGAAGCTAGAACAGAAGCTGCTGATAAAAATGGATAATTAATAAGGGCATACAAAATACTGTATGATAACTATAGGAATCAATCAAAGGTGGTCAGAAAAGATTGGGAACAACAGGTTATATATGTACTTTACAAAGAAACCATGGGAGGACATATGTATGGCTCCCAACCATGCAAAGAAATCCTGGATATTTCTATACCCCAAGCAGATTCCAAAGAATTTTTCCTCAGGTAGATGACAAATGTTAGAGGTGTGATGGAGAACAATGAGGTAACTGACAAGACATATTTTTGGACAATAATAATTTGGCAGACTTTAAAAATTCCCTATAGAATGCTCTGTAGGGATTAATAGGCAAGCAAATGAGTGCAACTAAGGGAATGATTTTTCCTGAGCTGAGATACAGGAACTGAATTGTCCACACATAGTAAGGTCTTGTTAGGTTTAATTCTGGTGTCTGCCAAAAAAGCAATTACTATAAAATGGGAATCAAAATCTAAACCAACTAAACTTGAAGTAGTGAAGATTTTAACAGAGATAAATGAAAGTACAGTTGTGTACCTACCAGAAATGTAGATGTTCGAGTGTATTCACTGTTGCAGTCATTACACTTGGGTTATCCTGCTGGCAGGCTACTCGCAGTCGGCCTGAATTCCAAAGTCTTGGTCCGGCGTCGGTTGCTGTCATGTCTTCCCTGACGTCAGTGTGCCAGGGGTATAAAAGATGCAGCCGACGCCATTTTCTTCAGATTTTTTTGCCCCAGATGTCAGGTGCCCCCAAAAGGGTAGGCTAAAAAACATTGCTCATAAAAGCATGCACTAAAACAAACAATACCGTCATCTACAAGCAAATACACCACATAGGTTGTATAGGATAGAGAAGTACAGATAAGTCCCAGCAAAGAAAGGGGGATGGTGGGTGGGTAACCTGGACTGCAACAGTGAATACACTCGAATATCTACATTTATGGTAGGTACACAACTGTACTGAGACTCTTCTTGCTGAAGTTATTGCTAGGAGCAGAGCTGTTTTCCATGATAAGAATTTTATCTCAGCTGTATTGGCTGGCTCAAAAGGAGGCAGTGTGAGTATTTCCAAGACAAAATTGAGGTCCATGCAGGTATTGGTGCTCTCCTTGGAGGTCTTATGTTTTTGGCCCCCCTGAGGAAATGCCTAAGCAATGGATATGAAAAAATAGGTGGGTCTGTATTGTAATGAGCTGAAAAGGCAGAGGTATGGATCTTAATTGATGAGAAGGATAGGCCTTTGTCCAGCATCTCAGTTAGATATTGCAAAATCTGAGGAATATTTGGAACAAGCGTGTCAATTCCTTGTGACTGGTTCCAAGCACAGAATCTCTTCCATTTTTCTGCATAAGATTTTCTGGTGCTGGGCCTCCTGGCCTCCAAAATAACATCCATAACCGCTTTAGAGAGAGGTATATTTTGAATGGTTACAGTATCCGCCATGCAGCTAGATTTAGAGTTCTGAGTTGGCTGTGCAGGATCTGATTGTTTTGTTGGGTCAGTACGTGAGGAATTTGAGGCAATGTCCAGGCAGGGCCTAGAGACAAGCTCCTTAGGATTGGGTACCAGTGTTGGTGTGGCCAATCCGGGGCAATCAGTATCATTTGCGGCTTCTCTTGTATGACCTTTAGGAGTACCTTGGGGAGGAGAGGCAGTGGAGGAAAGGCATATACTGTAAGATTGTTCCAACTGAATGACAGAGCATCCACTTTCCATGCTTGTTTGTGATAAGTCCTTGTGCAGAATCTCTGAAGTTGGCAGTTGTGAGGGGAGGCAAAAAGATCTATGTCTGGGCGTCCCCATTTCCTTATTATCATGCTGAAGATTTGTGGATCTAGTTTCCACTTGTGAGGGTCCATGAGGTTTCTGCTTAGTTCGTCTGCCAGAGCATTCATTTTTCCTGGCAGGAATTGTGCTTGCAGGTGTACTTGGTAAGTCAATGCTGTGTTCCACAAAATCATGGCTTGTCTGCAGAGGGGGTAGGAATGTGTGCCCCCCTGCTTGTTCATGTACCACATGACTGTGGTGTTGTCCGTCTTTATCAGCAGCTGTCCTGGATGAAGTAGGTCCTTGAAGGCTGTCAAGGCATTTTGTACAGCTAGCATCTCTTTTTGATTGATGTGTAGATGCCTTTGGCTTGGGGGCCATATGCCCTGAATACATTTTCCTGCCATGTGGGCCCCCCAGGCATAATCTGATGCATCTGTTGTTAGTGTTTGCCTGGCTGTGGGTAAAGTGAATGGTTGTCCCTTGTTGTGGTGACAGGCCTGTGCCCACCATCGAAACTCCTGTTGCAGGCAGAGAATGAGTGAAATTAATGATTCCAGGCTGTGGCAATGTTGAGTCCAAACACTTTTTTGGTACCATTGTAGTTTCCTCATATGCAGTCTTGCATATGGAATTAGCAGAATGCAGGAGGCCATGTAGCCCAGAGCCTGCAGAATTTTTCTTGCAGATAGCTGGGTCTTTGTTGCCATGCTTTTGAAGTAAGAAGTCAGTTGCCTTTGTTTGTCTGGCGTGAGATAAGCCATTTGGGCAGTTGTATTTAAGCTTGCACCCAGGAATATTATCCCTTGAGAGGGTACTAGTTTTGATTTCTTTTCGTTTACTGTGTACCCTAGGCAAATTAGTAATCTTTTTACAAATGCCAGATGCTTTAGTAGAATGTTTTTGGCCTCTGCTTGAATAAGGCAGTCGTCCAAGTAGGGATATATTTGAATTCCTCCGTCTGCAAAATGCAATTACTGGTGCCAGGCATTTTGTGAAGACCCTGGGTGCAGTAGATAAGCCAAAGGGCAGTGCAGAGAATTGGTAGTGCATTGAGCTAGCTATGAATCTGAGGTATCTTCTGCAAGATTGTCTGATTGGGACATGCAGGTGTGCCTCTTTGAGGTCCAAAGTTACAAGCCAAGCCTTTTTGCCCAGCATGGGCAGAAGCTGCTGCAGAGTCAACATTTTGAGTTTCAGAACGTCCAGAAAAGTATTTAGAATAGACAGGTCCAGAATCGGTCTCCATGCTTTGTCCTTTCTTGGTACTAAGAAAAGTCTTGAGTAAAATCCTTGTCCCTGCTCTTGTTGTGGCACTGGTTGAATAGCCCTCATGTCCATGAGAGAAGAAACTTGGTTTTGTGCCTCTGCCCATTGATTGTGTAGCAGGTCTGGCATACCTTTTGCCTTTGGAAAGGTGGGAAAGTGGAACCTGTAGCCCTGAGAGACTATATTTAAGACCCATTTGTCTTGGGTAATCATGTGCCAATTTTGTGAAAAAAGTGCTAGTTTTCCCCCTAAGGGTGCTGCCAAAAGATACATGCTTGGCATTGGCAGAGGGAAGTCATTGGGACTGTTTCCTATATGGCTGTGATTTGTCTTCTCTGCTTTTGGAGGTAGAAGCACCCCAATGTTTGGGCCTGTATGAGCCCTGGGGCTGTTGTCTATCTCTAGGGCATCTGTATCTGCCTCTTTGTGGCCTGTCTGACACGGGAAAGGACCAATTTTTAGAAGGCCAGTTCCTGCTAAATCTGGGTGGCTGTACCTGTAAGAAATCCTTCAATGTCTGCATAGATTTAGCTTTATCCTCCATTTTCTTCAATACCTCTTCTGCCTTAACACCAAACAAAGTATCATGCTGTAATGGAGCATCAAATAATTTTGCTTTAACATGATCAGGCAGAGTCTGTTCCTTTAACCAAGCATGCCTTCTAATGACAGAGCCTGTTACAGCAGCCCTGCAAGAGGCCTCCAGTGAATCATAACCACATTGCAAAGTATGTTTTCCCACTTGTTCAGCTGCATGCAATAAATCCTGCAATTCTTTGTTCTCAGCACATTCAGAATTTGTCAACATTTTCTGTTTTAACAGCAGACCTCTCAACCAATTGGGGACAAATTTCAACAGAATCAGGGAAAAGTCAAGAAAAAATCAGGGACAATCAGGGACACTTTTAAAATATTAGCGCTATTAACTTGAAACACTGACAGAATCAGAGCAAATGAATTAATATACATTTTCTGAAGTAAAAGAAGTTTATAACTCTTAATTATTGTCATTATTCATTAAGTGTAATTCACCACCTTTCTTCCAAAAGTTACTAGTTTTAGGAGGGATTAAGAGGGACAGAGTTAAAATTTGAGTCAAAATCAGGGACAGTTGAGAGGTATGTTTAACAGAGATATTAAATATTGTTGATATTTAAGCATATGAAACTGACTATTTAAAGCAGGGTTTTTTGCAGTAGCAGCCTTGACCCCTTTAGGACCCTGTGAAATAGTTTCTGGGTCAGCAGCAGGGTTTTTATATAGAAATTTATGAGAATCTGGAACCCTGTAGTAGCTGTCTGGCTTAACAGGTGCAGGAGGTAAAGAGTCGGGATACAGGCCGGACTCTGAAAAGACATCATCTACAATGTCCGGAACAGGAGGAATAGTAAGAGGTCTGTGCTGAGGTAGTAAAAGAAAGTCTCTGAGCCTTTTCTTAGAATCTGAATAATCTTGGCTCTCCCAGCAGAAATGCTCCCTTCATGGTATGCAAGGTTTCCTCAAATGAGTAATCCTCAGGAGGAGAAGCTGAAGGAATAGATTCTTCAGCATCAGAATCCTCATAGGGAGGAATAGGGTATCTCTGTTCTGAAGAGGAGTCAGAGGAAATGGAAACCTGACCAGAGGAATCATATTCAGTGTCTTGCCTAGGCCTCTTATCAGGAGGGGGATGGGAACCCCTGATCAAAGTAATTAGGTCTTCGGCCATTTTGAGCATCTGTTTCTTAGGCATGGAAGTCTGTCCTGGAGAGTGCTGTACTTGTTTCCTTGTCTTTAAAACTGTTTTAGTTTTTGTCTTTGATGCTGAAGTTGGCTTGATATAAAGCTGTGTAGGTCTGAAAACACCCTCAGAAGCCAATGCCTGCTCAGCGGCTCTGGACCCATCTGAGGGATTAGTTTCCGAAGGCCCAATACCTTGAGTATCCAGAGGCCTAGCTGTCTCCACGTGGGAGTCGGCCCATGGCTCTGAGGTAGCAGGTGTCAAGGGGTGCGAAAGCACCTCACTGAGAACCGGCAAACTGGTGACTGGCCTAGAAGAGGCTTCATCGTCAGTTTTGGACCTCGGATGCCTGTCCTTGTCTTTTTCCTTGTGCTTTTTATGAACTCTGGCCATCGGCTGTTCCGACGGCATTATGTAGTTAAACCTTCGGCCAAAGTAATGAAAAGCAAAATCGTACCGACGCTTAATAGTGCGTTGGTTAAACCTAGCACAAAACCGACAACTAGCAATGTCGTGGTCAGGGCCTAGGCAAGGAATACAGTAAGAGTGAAAATCCTTATGAGGTATTTGCTTCCTACAAGAAATACAATTGTTAACTTTTTCTGACATCGGTCTGGAGCAAGAAAAAAGTTTCCCCAACGGGGTACTTAGCTTTATTGAAGACTTCGGATCTGAAATTCAATTTCGAAAATCTCAGGAGTCGGCCGACCAGTACTTGCGAACTGCTTTTGCTTTGGGCACCGCGCGGCAAGAAAGACTGAAGAAAATGGCATCGGCTGCATCTTTTATACCCCTGGCGCAATGACGTCAGGGAAGAGGCGACAGCAACCGACGTCTGACCAAGACTTTGGAATTCAGGACGACTGCGGGTAGTCTGACAGCAGGATAACCCAAGTGTAATGACTGCAACAGTGAAACACGATGAACATCAGGAAATGGGATCTTCAGAAAAGGATAGGAGTAAACTACAAGAAAAAATGGAAATTGCGGTAACAATACAAGCAGAAAAATGTCTGGAAGAGGAATGAGGTTTAAGAGAAGGCAGGGACTGACTAATTCATGTATTGTTGCTTAGATTATAGCTTATGTAACAATGTATGTTTGTAAATGGGAACTTGTTGATATGGTTTGATTGCTTTTATATAAAAAAAGAAGTTATGTACTCACCATAACGTTCCATGTTTGTTGTCCTTGATCTCACCTTCCTTCTTGCTGTTTGGGTTTGGAGTCGATCCTTGGCTCCGACTCGGCTGTATACTATAGCTCAAGAGCTTTTACTGGCTCGAGGCTAGCCCCTATCCCAGCATGCCTAGCAGTAGTTACCCAGATCTCGTTTGTGATAACCTCACACTAGACCATATAAATAAACAAGAGATAGAGGCTACTTTACATATCCGATGACACCTACACATAAACATGTGACATCTCCACAATAGTAATAGTCGTAGACTGAGACTAACCATAAGGTATGCTATAAAGGAAACCCAGCCAGTATAACCAACAGAACAAGGGATTCCTCTTGATCCTCCTGGAAGGGGGAAGGAGAGTGGGATGCAAGAAGAAAGGCGAGATCAAGGACAACAAACATGGAACGTTATGGTGAGTACATAACTTCGTTATGTTATGTCGTCCATATCTCGCCTTCATTCTTGCTGTTTGGGACAGCATCCCAGCACCTAATTCTTGGGTGGCTCATTGGAAAGAACTCTTCAGGACAATGGAACCAAAGGATGCCCTGTTGCAGGAGGCCACATCTACTTTGTAATGAGTGATAAAGGTATGACGATTAGCTCGTGTAGCTGCTGCACAAATCAAATCCAAAGGCAATCTGGCTTGAAAAGCAAGAGAGGTAGACAAGACCCTTGATGAGTGCCCTTTTTCCCTGGAAGTTTTTGTTTATGCAACTCGTACACATGTTTTACAGTGTCTGAAAGCCACTTTGATAAAGTCACCTTTAAGACGGCACAACCTCTTTTATTGTCCGCAAATGATATGAACAATTGATTAGACTTTCTAAAGTCCTTGGTCCTGTGTAAATAGAAATGTAACTGTCTATGAACGTCCAACTGATGAAGCTTATACTCTGCCTTGTTGCCATGATTAGGGAAGAACACAGGAAGCTCTATGGATTGATTCAAATTGTAGTCAGAACATACCTTGGGTAAGAAGGAGGGGTTAGTTCTGAGAGAAACCCGATCTTTATGGAAAATCAAGTACAGGGGACGAATAGCTAAGGCCTGTAATTCTGAAACCCTTCTAGCTGAGCTAATTGCAACCAAGAACAGGGTCTTCCAAGTCAGAAATTTGAGCAGACAAGAAGCAGATGGTTTGAATGGAGGAAGAATCAGAGTGTCTAAGACTATATTTAGATTCCAGGGGGGGAAGAGATTCTCTTATCAGAGTTCTTAATAGGGTAGTACCTCTTAGGAATGCCTTGCATAACCTATGGGACATGATATTGGAACCCATTTCTCCCATATGGAAATTAGAAATGGCAGCTAACTAAACTCGGATAATAGCTGGAACTGCTCCTTGGTTAAAGGTTTCAGCAAGAAGTTTCAGAATCTTTGAAATGGGAGCAGTAAAGAGATTGACCTGATTTTTGCCTGCCCAGCAAGAGAACCTCTTCCATTTACTATCATAAAGTCTCCTAGTAGTGGGCTTATGGGAGGAAATCAAAATGTGTCTAACTGCTGGAGAAACATCGGGAAGCCTGGCTAAGACCGGAAGTGGAAAAACCAAGCTGTGAGCTTGAGAGTTTGAATGGAAGGATGGAGAGCCTCCAACTGATGCCTCAAAAGATCTGGCACTGGGTCCAGGATCCAAGGCTCCCCTTGCAGGTAAGGCCAAAGGAATGGAAACCATATCTGATGAGGCCAGTAAAGGGCAATGAGGATTAACTTGCAACCCAACGACTGTGCTTTCTGAAGAACCTTGGGGATCGGGGGAAAAGGTGAAAAGGCATAAAGCAGTCCCGGGGGCCAAGTGTGAACAAGTACATCCCTGGGTGACTGTCCCGGTGGTAGGACTAGGGCAAAGTAGCTGCTGCATTTGTTGTTGAGGGGGGTGGCAAACAGATCGCAGCATGGCTGGCCCCATTTGCGAAAAATCAAGTCCACAACTTTCTGCTTCAGGGACCACTTGTGGGGCATCAGGATAGCCCAGCTGAGCTTGTCCGGTATCATGTTGGATTTCCCCGGGATGTGTGTTGCAACCAGAAAGCGTTGGGAAGACATCACCCATTGCCAAACTCTTGGAGCCTCTCCACACAAGAGGTAAGACCTGGTTCCACCCTGTTTGTTGATATACCATACTACCGACATATTGTCCATCTGAATTGCTATATTCCTTGAATGTAGAGAGTCCTGAAGTGCTTGCAACGTCAGCAGCACTGCTCTCATCTCCAGGACATTGATTTGCAAATGGTACTCGTGTTCCTGCCAAGTCCCTTGAACAGTCTGTCCCAGATAATGCCACCCCCACCCTATCTGAAGCGTCCGTGGTCACTGTGACTACAGGTTGGGGGGGTAGAAACGGCCTGCCTATTGTCACCATAGGGGAGTGAAGCCACCACTCCAGATACCTTTTGCAAGATTCCATGATCAGAATCTGATATGACATGGGTAAAGCCTGGAACGACCATTGTGCAAAAAGAAGCCACTGTAGAATTCTCATGTGGAAGTGAACCATAGGGAACAGAGTGATTGCCACCACCATAGCACCCAGGACCTAGAGGAGAAATCTTGCTTGAATCCTCTTTTGTGTGAACAGCATGACAACTTGGCGATGAATCGTTAATACTCTTTCTTGAGGCATCTTTGCTGTCATGGCCCTTGTGTCTAAATCTGCCCCTATAAAGGCAATATATTGACAAGGCAACAAGGCAGATTTTTCATATTTATGGTGATCCCAAGTTGAGAACAAGAGCGGATTGCCCTGATTAGTTGACGCTCGGTGGTGGTAGTAAGGAACCAGTCATCTAGATATGGAAACACCTGAAATCCTTGATGTCTCAAGTAACACACAGCTACTGCCATGCATTTGGTGAAAACCCTGGGGGCTGTGGTGAGACCAAAGGGCAGAGCTCTGAACTGATAGTGACTGGGCTCCCAGCCAGAAGCGTAGATATCTCCTTGACCATTTGTCCATTTTTATGTGGTAGTATGCATCCTGGAGAATGACAGAGCACCTCCAATTGCCCTTTCCCAGAAAGGGAAGAATGGACTGCAGTGTTACCATCCGGAACTTTGTTTTCTTCTGACTTGTTCAGCCTGCTGAGATCTAAAATGGGTCTCCAGTCCCGTTTTCTTTGGAACTAAAATAACCTTGAGTAAGTTCTGGATCCGATTTGGTGTGCGGGGACTTCCTAGATGACTCTTTTTCTTAGCAACCTTTGAACCTCTAGGTTTGCTTGATCCTGAAGACTGGGTGGAAAATTTGGGATAAAGTATTGTCTTTTTGACAGAGGAAGTAAGGAGAGGGGGATATTGTAACCTCAGGATATTATGGATAGTACCCATGTATCTTCTGTGACTGTCTGCCAGGCTTTTGCGTACAAGGATAATCTCCCCCCGACTGTCTCCAGAGTCAGACAGTAGGGCCTCCCTTTAGGAGCACTGGAAGGGCCTACTAGAGAAGGTATCTCTGTCGCCCTGATTCTGTGGACTCCCCCCTGCCGTGAGGTTGGCGTCTTCCGTTGTTATTTCTCCCTCTGCCCCTGGGGGAAAATTCTCCACGTGCCAGGCGAAGCTCCCTGGGATTTCCAGAACCACATTTTTCCACTCTTCTGCCCTTTAGGATAGGGCCTAGATGGAGCAGAAAAATGTACTCCCATGGCAGAGAGTTTTGCCATCCTGTTCACACCTGGTAAGAGTCTCTTTTACCTGAGGCCCAAACAGGGATGAGCCGTCAAAGGGGGCACTGGTAAAGGAAGACTTGAGGGGCTCCGCAAAATGACAAAGGCGCATCCAGGACTGTCTGCATAAGGCTACCCCTCTGCCTGCCGCCTTGCTCGCCCCATCGGCTGCATAAGAAATGAGCCGCATGGAGGAGTTAACCACCGAAGTCAAGGTTGCAAGCTGAGAAGCCGCCTTGTCTGAGGCTCCCGCAGCTGTAGGATCCTGTAAGGTATCTCCTAACTCCTTGAGGATATCCCTTTGAAGCCTTATAAAAGTGGGACAAATAGTTCAGCGACCTAAGTGTAAAGGTCGCAGAAGAAAACATACGCTTCCCATATCTGTCCATCGTATGAGACTCTTTATTCAGCACATGGACAGATGAAGAAGTTTCCGCTAATTCCCTCTTGGTGGCTGCTGCCACCACAATAGCATCAACGGGAACACCTTTAGATAAGAAAAGCCTATCCTCAGGGGCTGTAATGAATTTATTGGCCCCTCCGTGGAACTGGTTCCATGGTGTCTGGAAAGCTCCAAGCCTTCCGACTCACTACATGCAATAGTGGGTCGAAAGGAGGAGATACCCAAGAGGTGGAGGGTCGAGAACCAAATGCATCCAGGTACACTGACTCGTCTTCAGAAGGGGCAAAGGACTTCCAGTCACCCCTCTGTCCAAGGATTTCTAAGATGTCTGAAAAAGAGACATCTTCAGAGGGTGACCATGGAGACCCTTCTGAGTTACCCAAGTTTGTGACTGATGTCAAGGAATCAGGGGAGTCCACATGCTTCCTCTTGTAAGTCCTCTTCCAAGGGATGCTCAGGGGAGGTTTCGGATAAAATGGGATCGCCCAGTGGGGCATCCTGGAGCATGGGTTCCCTATGCTTGGGGCGGAGGGGAGGTTCGAAGCCGGACACCAGCACCGAAGGCAAAGGAGCTAATGGAGCAGAAGGTGACGCTGTCTCAGCAGACAGCATGCTCCTTATCACCTCAAAGGCATCGCGGCCCCAAACTAATAGAATATCTGGCTCAGAAGAAGCAGGAGTCTTCCTCCGAACCGAGGGTGATGGCTCTGAGAGTGATGTAGGAGCTGAGCTGACCTGCACCGAAGCTCTGAGAGAGAGTAGGGTCGGGCAAGGGTCCAATGCCACTCTGCCCCTTGGAGCCAACAAGGGAGCATCGGCTCCCAGATCCCACGACAGTAGGGGGTATCGAGGAGTTTGACATGGTAGTCAGAACCAAAAGACCAGAGGAGGTTACTGGAACCGACGGTTCCACCACTACGACTTCCATACACTCCAGCTCTGAACTCAGAGGAGTCAGAGGAGGAATTGAGACAAGTGTTGTTTCGGCTTTCGGCACCATTTCCGTCTGGTATGGGCCCGAAAGTATTTTGGCTAATGCTGGTGTCCTAAGAAGCCTCTTTATCACCCTCTCCAAATCATCATCCCACAGGCTCCTAGATAACAGAGAGGAATGGGTTGAAGACTGGTGACTGCCCGCCGCAGATTGCAACAATGGAGACTGTGGAGCAGACCGCAACGGTTCGAAGACAGGAAACCTGGAATGCTTATGGTTCTGAAAACACAGACAGAGCCGTAGGTGAAGATGTGTTATCCCTATTCCTGCCCTGGCTGCATGGGTGTCCCTGGCCCCAGAGGTTAGTACTGCTCTGTCTTACTCCCTTCCTGCACTAAAAGGACCCGCTTGGTCTTTCAGGACCCCCTTGCGACTTATTTGTTCCAAACGTCATAACGTCTGTACAAGGAAAACTGTTGCCCCAGCTCAATATTTTTGCTCTCCGCTGCAAAACAGACTAAGAAAGTATGTTTCTCCTTGGACCTACCTATTAAGCTGTATTTACTAGTTATACTTTACCTACTACCTAGAGAAATCAAACGACCAAATAGGGAACCCAGCAGCGATTTCTCTTCTCCTCTATCTGCTACTTTTCTCCCTTTGCTATCTCTCATCTGCAGTCCCTCATCTAGCTATCTCTAATATACATTCCTCTGTTGCATTGCACTTTATGTTCACAAGGTGGTGACCTATTCCAAGATCTAGGGGTATACCTTGCTCTCCACCTTCCCTAAGATCTGCACTGTAATCTATTTCCAGCTCTCATCCTTTGACTAACTGCTAATCTCCTTGCTGTATTCACTCTGCCCCTACCATCTTGTCCTACCTTCTAGCTATACCCTTTTCAACCATTCCTCTCCTCTTTACATTTCCCTACCTCTCACCTGCTTGACCACTCTCTCTCAATCCTGAACATACTTACTCTGCCTCAGGAATCTGCTGCTGCTCTCCGACTGTCTCTGCAGACTTTCACTTACCTGGTCTAACCCACTCCGTTCGCCCTGCGGGCTCACTCCGCTCCCCTACCCTACCCCCAATTCTCACCCACCCCCCAGTGTCCTTAACCTTATACCTGCTTGCCACACCCCCAACTTATAACAATATCCACAAAGCAGCTACACCAGACCGGAATCACCAGGACACGTTTACTCGCAATAAGGTACTGACCACAGGCAAGATAACCACAAGGTTTATTAACGTGCTAAATTAGATATCACAAACAAACACACACGTTTTCGTCAAAGGAACTGACTTCTTCCAACTTACTTTACCTCCCATCATATTTCCTGCCTCGTTCACACATTCCCAGCACTGCATTGCTGTCTTAATGCCACACTCCACTCCCTAACATCCTAGTACTTCTAATTATCAACCTCACTAGAACGACCAAAACCAATATGAAACTACTTTACCTATTGCTAGTCCTTAATATCCTTTTTGTATACTATAGCCTTACTTCTTACGAAAACCTTACCCTTAGCACATCTCCTAGTAAAGCTAAACAAACAAACTCGGTCCTTCCTCTAGCTAAACAAAACTATGTTAACCTCCTGTCATCCTGCCCTTACCTTCCCCCCTTATTATCACAGAGTACTCCACAATAGGTAGCTAGAAAGCACCACCTAATACTCTCTAAAATTTCAAAAATATTTCCATTTCCTCTAACACTCTTACTGGTACATGGGGAACATTCACCCCAACCCTGGCCCAAAATATTCCCTTCTATACACCCTCACAGACCAAAGTACTAATAGATTAAGGTCACCTTTCTCTCCTAACTCCCTTTCAATAGCACACCTAAATATACGTAGTATTAACAATAAAATCACACAGCTCCATGCCTTAATTGACCTCTACTCATTTGATATCCTATGTCTTACTGAAACCTGGCTCAAACCAAATACCAAGGATAATGAAATTACTCCTCCTGGTTATAGCATTTTAAGGCAGGATCGACTATACAAAAACAGTGGTGGAGTTGCTTTACTTTATAAATCTGAACTGCAGGTGGCTTCAATTAACTCCCTACCTCCTTCCCCTGCCAATGCTGAAATATTTTGCAGCAAATTCCAAGTACATAAAAACAAATCCATATACATTATATGCTCCTATATCCCTCCGGGCAATAACTTAAATACACTCGAAAACATCCTAAGCTGGCTTTCATCTACCTTTCCTCAGGAAACCATAATCTTGGGGGACTTCAATATTGATTGGAACTCCTGTATATCCCCAAAACCCACCCTTCACCTCAACCTCTTTACTATCCAACAAACCATTAACTCCCCAACTAGAATTCACAAATCAACCAATAAACAGACCATCTTGGACTGGATATTGGTCAACAATAATCCCCTCTCATATAAAACTGGAATACTCCCTGACAATATCAGTGACCATCTTCTCACCTATATCACTAAACAAAAAAATACTAACCACAAACAAGCTAGCTATCGTACCATTCGTAACAAAAAAAAACTTCATCCTTCAAGACTTCTTTGATGAGCTGAAAGGATGCAACTGGTCAGCTCTGAAACATCTTCCACTTGATGAGGTAGTTACCCTTTTTAACAACACATTCCTCCAAATTCTAGATCGTCATGCCCCCTCTCGCTCAATTAGAATAGGATCCAAAGCTGCTCCTTGGCTTTCTAAAGAAACCAAGCAAACAATGCTACTAAGAAACAAACTATGGACAAAATGGAGAACTACAAAAAAACCAAACTGACCACCAAAATTTTAAATACCTTAGAAATACTACAAAAAAACTCACCCTTCTTGATAAAAAGAAATTTCTACCTCCAATATCAACAAAATCACAATCATAACCTCAAAAAATTCTGGTCAGGAATCAATAATTTGCTCCATCCTGGGAATTCCAAAACACCTACTCCAGCTAACTTAGCTCAGACCCCTCCTAATATAATAGCCAACACATTCAACAACTTCTTCTCTGAAACAGTCACCTCTTTAGCCAATACCATGGTCCCCCCCACTCCCCCTCAAAGTACTTCTCCTCATAACAATACCCCCACTCTAAAATTTAGTACAGTCTCCACAGCCTATATTCACAAGCTACTTTCAAAACTCAAACCTTGTACTCCTTCAGATGACCAACTACCAGCTGAATATCTGCAGCTAGCAGCACTAGCATACCCAGTCTCCATCTTAATCAACAGAACTATAACCAAAGCTACTATTCCTTCCTTTTGGAAAGTCTCCCATATCATTCCACTTCACAAAGGAGGAAATAGTAATGAACTTTCTAACTTCCGCCCAATAGCCTTGCTATCACCTCTAGCAAAAATTTTGAAACGTTGTATACACCATCAACTTTTGAATCATCTTCTACATAATAACCTACTATCAGACTCCCAACATGGTTTTAGACCTTTCCATAGCACTTCCACAGCTCTTCTCTCCTTTACTGATTCCATCAACAAAAATTGCAATAACAACCTAGTCTCCTCTGCTTTATTTCTCAACCTCTCTAAAGCATTTGATATGGTGAATCATCACCTTCTGTTAGACACATTGAAATCTCTTTCTCTTGACTCTCTAGCATTGCGCTGGTTTAACTCCTATTTGAAAGATAGAAAGCAAGCAGTCCTTTGGGAAAACCATTTATCCTCTCAGCTCCCAATTACCATCGGGGTCCCCCAAGGATCCATCTTAGGTCCCCTTCTTTTCTCCTTATTTATAAATAACCTGTCTACTTCCCTCCCAACATCCACATGCATTCAATATGCAGATGATTCAACTCTCATCTGTACTGCTGAATCTCCAGCTGAACTTCATTCGTCCACCCAAAAAGTCTTTACAGCAGCAGAAAATTGGTTCCAACATATCTGTCTCCTCCTTAATCCCAAAAAAAAAACAAATTACTACTCTTTTCTCCAACCCTTAAAACTGCTCCTTTTTCCTTTTCTATTGTCTCTAACAATGGCAAATCATAACACCTGACTGTTCCACCAAACTACTAGGGTTTATAATAGATAATCAACTTAACTTTGATACCCACATTAACCTAACCTGCAAAACTGTTAATAAAAAGATAGGTGCCCTCTATAGACTTAAACCCTTTCTGACAGCAGCTACCAGGGTGTCTCTAGCTCAAACTCATCTCACCTCTACATTAATGTATGCCTCTCCATCTTTTATCAACCTATCGAAATCTAACCTTCAGAAACTAACCACATCCTACCATAGCATTGCCAGGTTTGCCACAGGCTCCCCATTGCATACCCATCATTGTGTTAATCTCAAAAACTTGGCTGGCTGGAACTTCAAAATCTTACTCTTCTACATCAATTAGTTATCATCCAAAAAATTCTCTATTTCCCTACTAATATACCCATACTCAACAACTTTCTTGCCCCATACAGGAATCTTACTTCCCTTCGCTCAGTAACAAACTGTTAGTAGCTTCTCTCAAATCACACAATAAATCTGGTGACTCCTTGTTCACAAATGTTATTGGTTCACACTGGAATAAACTTCCCACTGAGCTGACTTCTTTAGTCTCATCACAACTTTTTAAGAAACAATTAAAGAAATACTTTAAATCTCACTGGCTTTGCCCTTGCTCAAATCCTGACTGACCCCAGCATCTAACTTCCATTATAGTTCTCTCCTTAGCCTGTTGCTATACATCCATTCTTTACCACTATCTCTCTCATTATTCCTACTCCTCCTTTGCAGCTTACCTGGCATCCACTTGGATATTACTATTCCTATAATGTCACTTTCTCATTTACAGTACATATATTACTGCAAACTGTTATCTCACCTTCTATTTGAACTCTTGTATTTGCTTCCTTCTGTATAAGTGTAGGCATTAAATCTGTTTGCTCTGGCACAAAATGTTGATTATATCTGTAAATATTGTTAATAATGTATTAGACTCGATGTTTGTTTACTTTTTTTATTTTTTTCATTCCAATTCCTGCTTCTCTAAAGAGTATGGGATTGGGGATCCTCGTGACATTTTTTTCTGTTTTATTTTTCTGTTTAAAGTGATACTGTTCTGTAAATTGTTACTTTTAGTTTAGTTCTGTAGTTACTTACATGCCAGTCTCTTACTGTGCTGTTTTATGTACTAGTATATAGTGGAGCTTTTCTCCTCGGGCCGCTGTGAAAATGGACATGTATCCAGCCAGACTAGCCCGGTCAACAAATGTAAAATAAATAAATAAATAATAAAGATGTCTTGTCAGAACCGAAAGTCAGGTCTGACTCAGCTTGTGGTTTGCCCTTGTCTTTAGACGGGTCCAAACTCGGAGCCGAAGAGGATGAAGGCTTGACTTTGTCCGATTTTTTTAGCTGGCTGAGTCCCCTCCATGGCAGCATCTAAGGGGCTCTTCAGTAAACCTCTCAAGATGAACTTGTTTCTTCTCTCCTGCAGAACTCGTGAACTAAAGGCATGGCAGATAGAGCACGAGTCCTTCAGGTGAACAGGTCCTAAACAATATACGCAACTCATGTGCCCGTCCGTAAGGGACATCTTTTGGCAGCACGAGTCGCACTCGAAGGTTTCAAATCCTTGGACATAACAGAGAACAGCGCTATGTCTAAGGCTATAGACTGCTAATAAGAAAACTATGCAATAACACTAATAATAGCACTATGCAAGCTAGACTAAGAGAAACAGCTAGGCAATAACAGACAAAAATATCCTTTTTTTTTTTTTTTTTAACAGACAGGGAAAAACAGAGAAGGGGGAGAGCCTCTAAGTTAAATGGCGAACTCCCCACCTAAGGAGAGCCTCTAACTTAAACGGCAACTCCAAAAAGTTACAGGAAAGGCAAGAAAGGGAAGAATAACCCTCTAATTTAAACGGGTTTGGAAGAGGGGAAAGGCCGGTTAAACTACACAAAAGCCAGTCACTCAGACAGGATAGGGGTAGATAGAAATATGACGGACAACAAACGTTAACAAATTAGATAAGCTAAACTAGGAATTTTTGATAAAATATAAGAAGAGAAAAAACACTTAGCCTAAGCCAGTATCCGCAACCTCAACGCTGCATGAGGCAAATGAGATCTGGGTAACTACCACTAGGCATAATGGTACAGGGGCTAGCCTCAAGCCAGTAAAAGCTCTCGAGCTATAGTATATGGCTGAATTGGAGCCGAGGATTGCCCCCAAAGTCAAACAGCAAAAACGAAGGCGAGATATGGACAACATAATATTGTATGTTTTCCTATGTCACACGTGATAATTCAATAACGGTGTTTAATTTTAAAAAAAAAAGAGGAACTGGGTCTCTCAAGGGTGATCTGAGATTTCTTTCAACAAACTTTATATAATCTCAGGGAAACTATAAGAAAATGATCTTGACCAATATGAAAATTAGAAATGGGCAGCTGACCTTTTATACTAAAGAAGTCTGCCCCCAAATGAAAAAAATCTAATACTGCATCTAAAGAAGCTGAAAAGAGATCCAGACCTTTAGATGTAGTCCATATACTAAACTTTTTCTGTTTACTGACATAAATTTTCCTGGCAGAAGACTTTTGAGATTAAATAATATGGACTAATAATGGAAGCCAGCTTGTGATTTCTAGCCATCACTGACAGTGGTGGAAACACACAGTCAGTTTAAGGAATTCAAGATCCAGTGAAGCCTGTATTCGATCCTAAACTAGTCCAGAACCCAAGAAAGGTAAATCAGGTGAGGCTACAGGAAGGGGAAACAAACCTGTCTGGACCAGAATCACTATGAGGATCACAGTCACCTCCTTACACCATAAGGCTTTCTGCAAGAACTTGATGATTAGGGGAGTGGAGTCATCAGTGACTGTACCTCTTGAGGGATCAGCTCAAAGAAGTTTCTGCATTTGGTGTTGTGTGGAGTCAAAAACATTTCACAGCAATGGTCGCCCAAGCTGCTGAAAACCACTGCTGCCACTGACTGTTTGGGGTGTGATGTTATGAGGTAGTGTAATCGCTCTGCCAGGGAGAGTAGTGCAATACATGTGTACATGTGTACATATGTCAGTATAGCTAGCTGGAGTTTTGTAAAGAATTTTGTTATTTTGACTATCACACTGATTTGTACATATGACTGAGTTAAAAATATATATGTAAAGTTACTTGTGTTAAAAATGCATCAACAGTAGCTCCTGCTGGATGGAAAGGATGTACGCATGTATATTGGGTTGAACTGTTGTAACTGATCAAATGTGCATGTTTATCAGAGAACCCTGGAAGGGTAGAAAGTTTCAAATTGTGTTACAGCTTTCAGATATTGCCACATATCTTAGCAAAGCTCTGTGAGTGTATTGTACCAGAGTCAGGTGACCAGAAAAGATGTCATCCTCTAATCAGCAGCTGGTTTCTTTGGAACCCTCGCAGCAGCACTTTAGAATCTGACAGGAAAGATTTATGACAGGATGTATACCTCACACATCCATACAGACAGAGACATCATCTGGCTTTTGCTGAGGTAAGACACTCAGTACACAACAGCTTGCCTTGCTTTAGTAAACAGTCAGAGAACAGTAATTCTTTAGTTAGTCAAGGACATTTAATGAGAATATTTCAGTATTGTTTTCTGAATCTGTGAGAAACTATCCAACGGTATTATTTTTATATCTCTGTGGTTGAAACTCTGTTGTTTACTGTATTCAGTATTCTCATGTTTTCTGTTTTATTATTTATCATTAAATATTTTAATACCTTTCATTGTGACTGGTCCTTTGGAGAATACTTTTAACATCTTCAAAGTACTTACGCTTGTCTTAGTGACACTGTGGCCACTCCTGAAAGCGATACTGTTTGGTCACACCCTACAACTTGTATTAATATAAATTTTACACAGTATAACTGGATACCCTTTGTAGGAGCCTTAGGGTAGATGAGTGGTGACAGCGTGATTACTTCTAAATCTGGGCAGAAAGGGGCACTGCTAGTAAATCAGTGCCAGCTTTTCTCAGGTGTGTGTGTGTGTGTGTGTGTGTGTGTGTGTGTGTGTGTGTGTGTGTGTGTGTGAAACTTAAATATCCAAGTGTGTGCATGTCAGCTACTGTGAACAGGGGCAAAGAGCTCTAACAGTGGTGAATGTGGAGTTCTCTGTGGGCCTGGAGAGACAGAGAGAGAGAGAGAGAGTCCAGCCACAGGTCTGGAGTGTGCTCCCTGTGTACTCTTAAGAGAAATTGTACTTGGTGCAAGGATCTGCATGTAAAAATACTGTGTAAATCCATCTTTGCTCTTAGTGACTGTCCCTCACCAGAATCAGTGGTGATGACGGAGTCTCCTTGATTGCTGGCCCAGAGTAGGGAGCCGTCACATGAGTGACCACCCTTGAGACAGCAGAATGCTACAGCTCAGTTTATCCACTAATATGCTGGATCTGCCCAGTATATGTGTTGCTATGAGAAAATCAGAAAATGCTGGGAAGACATTTCTGACTTCCACACTCCCGTGGCCTCCTGACAAACAGGATAAGAACGGGTTCCACCCTGGTTCTTGAGATACCAGACCACTGTCGCATTGTCAGTCTAGATGGAAGTCACATGCTTGGGGAGGGAGTTGACAAGAGCCAGCAAAGCCAGGAGGACCACATTCACTTCTAAAACACTGGTGTGTTGGCTGGACTCCAGCTTGGCCAGGCACCTTGGACTGCCCTTCCCTCAAAGGCCTTGAGCAGGGGAAAGACAAAACTGCATCCTATCAGATGTCAGCAACCATTAGATGTAAAGGTATTATGAAATGCTCCATTGGATGCATCCTCAGCAACCACTGAATTAACAGAGTCCACTGAAGTGCCCTGATATAAACCCGTAAAAATGAACTAATGAAATGGCGGCAGCCATCGAATCTAGGAGGTGAAGACTCTGAGAAGCAGATGGCCTCTAAGGAAGAAGAACTTGACAGGCCTGAAGATGGAGGGAAAACAGCCATGAAGGAAAAATCTGGCATCCTATAAATTCCAGCATTTAAACTGGCTCTACTCTGGACATCTCAAAATTCACTGTAATCTGTAACGCAAGGCACAGAAATGAGTCTCTTGTGCATGTGTGATGCTCTTGAAGTCAGCATAATAAGCCAGTCATCCATTTATGGAAAGACCTGGAAACCCTGCAGCCTGAGCTGAGTTGCAACTACTGCCATGCATCTGGTAAACAAACAGGATGTTGTGGTGAGACCAAAAGGCAAAACTTGAAACTGACAGTGACTAGCTCTCAGCTGGAAGTGCAAAAACCTCCTGAACTGTCTGGCTATCTTCATGTGCTAATAGGCATTCTGCAGGTCTACTAAGCCCATCCAATCCTTCCTCAACAGAGGCAGAACAAACTGGACAGTTACCATCTGAAACATGAACTGTTTAATAAATAGATTTGACCTGAGGTCCTTGTTTTTCTTTTGCACCAAAACATAAACCTTTAATAGATCCTGGATCCTTTCTGGTATGGTAGAACCTCTTTGGATGACTCTTTTTTAAAGCAGCTTTTTTATTTATCCTGCTGTTGCCCTTCTTTGCCAGGGTGGACTGTCTAGAAGGATCTTTTGATGAAAATTTGGGAAAACCTGAAATGGGACAGTGTAGCCTCTAGTGACAACTCTCAATATGCACAAATCTGTGATGACAACCACTCAAGCTGGAGGGTGGAGCTCTAAGTGCACCCTCCCGACTGCCTCCAGTCCAGAAGGGCAAACCATCACGAGGCAATGAAAGGGTTTGTTGGAGAAAACTCCCCAAAAACTGTGATTTTATGAACTCCTGCCTCTAGGGTGGGCACAATCACTTGGAGCATCCTGGGAAAACTGCTGAGACTTCTAGAGGAACAACTGCTTGCCTTCCCCTCTGGTTGTTAGAAAAATTCCTTCGATGGGTGGAAAAGTAGACTCCTACAGCAGACAGTGTTTTGCTATCCATCTCACTCCTGGTCCATGTCCAAACATTCAGGGGCATTCAGAAAAGATATTCAACAAAGTTACAAAGGCACATCCAAGAATGGATACTGACAGCATGTTAGCCAACTGAGCCCCCATGGACTTATGAATCTCGTCTGTCATCGGGAAAGCTACTGACTTGGCAACCTTATTTACCAATCCCTCTGTAGTTTGGTCAGGTGTGTTATGTAGTTTAGCGTGCAAAGGTGGATAAAGCATATGTGAGCTTCCTGAATCTGTCCACCACTCTACGCACTCTCTACACTGTACAGAGGAAAGATAGATGTACTTTCTACTGTGAGCTCCTTTTTGCTAGCTGTGCTACCACAACAGCATCAACCCTAGGCTCTTTGATTCAGAATATTTTGTCTTTGGGCTAAACCAAAATCTTGTCATTCTTCTGATCTGTAAAGCCATGGAGCGTATTATTAAGGATCTCATAAATAAGGACATAGGCAATCTCTAAATACTCAACCCCATCCAATATGGATCCGGCAGGGGCAGATCTTGCCTACTGAACCTAGTTGACTTCTTTGAGAGTGTCACCAAGGCCCTGGATGAAGGTAAGTCAGTACATACAGCTTACCTTGACCTGGCCAAGGCCTTTGACAGAATCCCCCACTCAGGCATCATTGAAAAGCTAACACAACTTGGTGTTTATCCCTATCTCATCAGATGGGTAGCCAACTGGCTCACAGATAGGACCCACAAGTTCAAAATAGGCACCACCACTCCCAAAAGCAGACCTGTCACTAGTGGTGCTCCCCAGGGATCTGTCCTGGGACCCCTACTGTTTGGCATTTACTTCTCAGAGATCCAGACAAAGACGAAGGGCCTGTGGCTGACCAAGTCTGCGGATGACTGTAAGTTGGGTGCTGTCACTGACTCCCTAAATGACGTTAACATACAGCAAGAGGGTCTCACAGCTACAAATAACTGGTGCCAAAGTCACGGCCTTAAGTTAAACGCAAAAAAATGTATTATCATACCATTTGGCAAAAACATGGCTTCTACTGATTACCACATCAACAGCAACCCCCTACGCACACAACCCATAGTGAGAGACCTAGGTACTCATGTTGACAACAGTCTCACATTCGACCATCATGTGGCGGCAGTGGTCAGAAAAGCCTTTTACTTGGTTCATCTCATAAGTAAAGGGACTGCATCCAGAAAAAAGGAGGTTACTACCTCTCTGTACTCCTCCCTCATTAGACCTATAATTGAGTATAATGCCCAGTTTGGTATGTACCTCTCCAAACACCTGCACCAACTGGAAATGCCACAGAAATACCTCACAAAGAGAATCCATGGCCTCCAAAACCTGTCTTATGCGGACAGGCTCAATTCACTATCACTTTACTCTGTATCATACAGATTGCTCACAGGTGATCTGTGTCTTGCCTGCAAGGCAATATCGGACCCTCCCTACTAGAGATGCTCCACATCCATAAGTCTAACTCTTTGCGCTTTACCCACTCGATAGGCCTAAATCTAATATGTGAGCAACAAAACTTTCTGGAGAGACAGATTTGCCTCCCAGAGGCTGCCTCGTCTCTGGAACAGACTTCCCATACATGTCAAACAGAGCACCTCGCTGACCCTCTTCAAGTGCAATCTTCATGAGTGGATGGGAAAAGTATAGTTGTGTACACTTACCATAAATGTAGATGTTTGAGTATATTCACTGTTGCAGTCATCACATTTGGGTTATCTGCTTGCAGTAGCCCTCAGTCGGCCTGATTATCAAAGTCTTGGGTTCTGCGTCGGTTGCTGTCTCATCTTCTGTGACGTCAGGAAGTCAGGGGTATAAAGCATGCAGCCGACGCCATTACATCAGTTTTTCTTGCCCCAGATGTTAGGTGTCCCCCTATTGGGAAGCAATTAAATATAAATATATATATTTAGATATATATATATATATATACACACACACACACACACACACACACACACACACACACACACAAGGTTACATCTCCAACAAAAAAGCAAATACACCAAAAAGCTTTTAAGCATAGAAGCATAGTAAAGGAGAGTACAGGTATAGCCAAAAGAAGTCAGGGGCTGGAGGGAGGGTAACCAGGACTGCAACAGTGAATACACTTGACCATCTACATTTACGGTAAGTGTACACAACTGTACTATGTTCTTCGTGTTTCACTACTGCAGTCATCACATTTGGGTAGATTCCCAAAGCTAAGGATGGGGGAGGCATTTAGATAGCATTAGGACCAGCTATAAGGTCCTGCAAGACTGCAGTGGCAAAGCCAGCTCCAGATTTAGAGAAAATTGGTAAATGGTAATGCTTGGTGAAAGTATGTACAGAACTCCATGTAGCAGCTTCTAGGATGTCCCTGGTAGGTACACCTCTGAGAAAGGCTGTAGGTAGATGCAGCCCTGGTTGAATGGGGTCTAATCCCCTGTGGGATAGGTTTTCCATGGTGCTTATAGCAGAAATGAATGCAATGGCCTATCCATTTAGAAATGGTTTGCTTTGAAATAGCCTTCCCCTCTGCCCCTGCAGCAAATGCCACCAGCAGTTGTTCAGATGTCCTTTGAGGTTTACTCCTGTCCAAGTAAAATCTAAGTTGTCTGTGCACATCTAAGAGTGCAATATCCTTTCCCCTTTGTTCTGTGGATTAGAAAAGAAGGTTGGCAAATGAATGGACTGATTAAGAGCCACACTGGATACCACCTTGGGCATGAAGGAGGGATTGGTCCTGAGGTACACCCTGTTCGCATGAAAGATGGCGAAAGGCCATAAGGGCCTGTAGTTCAGATACTCTTCTTGCTGAAGTAATTGCTAAAAGGAAGGCTTTTTTACAAGAAAGAAATTTTAACTCTGCACTTGCAGCTGGCTCAAAAGGAGGAAGAATGAGTTTTTCAATACAAAGTTTAGGACCCAAGCTGGAGTTGGGGCTATCCTGGGTGGTCTTAAGTTTTTGGCCCCTCTGAGGAACTGCTTGAGCAGTGGATGAGAGAAGAGGGGTGGGTTCTGTGTTGAAATGAGCTGAAATGGCTAAGGCATGAATTTTGATGGAGGAAAAAGAAAGGCCCTTGTGAAGCATCTCAGAATCTGAGGTAAATTGGGTGCTGCTGTGCCCATTCCTTGAGTCTGGTTCCAGGCACAGAATCTTTTCCATTTTTCAGCATAAGATTTTCTAGTACTAGGTCTCCTTGCATCCAAGATGACATCCAACACTTGTTTACTGAGGGATGGTAATGGAGAAATTAGGAAATTAGCCAGGCTGCCAGGGTCAGGATTTGAAGCTGAGGGTGCAGAATCTGGATCTCCTGCTGTGACAGCAGGGTAGGGGTCTGAGGCAGGTGCCATGGAGCTAGCAGTGACAAACTGCACAAGAGGGGTTACCAGTGTTTGCATGGCCAGTCTGGTGCAATCCGTATTGTCCTTGGTTTGTCCTGTTTGATCTTTAGTAGTACTTTGGAGAGGAGAAGCAGAGGAGGAAAGGCATCAACTGATAGTTTTTTCCAGCTAAAGGATAGCGCATCCACTTTCCAAGCTTGTTTGTGGGGAGTCCTTGTGCAGAATTTGTCCAACTGGTAGTTCTGGGGGGAGGCAAACGGATCTATATCTGGGCCCTCTCATTTGTTTATCAACATGTTGAAAATCTTTGGTTCCAGTTTCCACTCGTCCATAAGATTTCTGCTGAATTCGTCTGCCAGTGTATTTAGTTTTCCTGGCAGGAAATGAGCCTGTAGATGCACTTGGTAACTTAAGGCTGTGTTCCACAATGCCATGGCTAGTCTGTAGAGGGGGGTAAGAATGGGTACCCCCCTGCTTGTTTATGTACCACATAACAGTGGTGGTGTCCGTCCTTACCATTAATTGTCCTGGAAGAATGTGGTCCTTGAAGGCTGTCAGAGCATTCTGTACAGGTAACATTTCTTTTTGATTGATATGCAGATGCATTTGACTTGGGTTCCATTTGCCCTGAATGCACATCCCTGCCAGGTGAGCCCCCCATGCATAGTCTGATGTATCTGTTGTTAGGGTTTGGGTGGCAGGGTGTAGAATAAATGGTAGTCCCTTGTTTTGGTGGCAGGCCTCTGCCCACCAAAGGAACTCTAACTGTAGGCAAAGTATGATAGGGATTCTTGCTTCTAGATCCT
This sequence comes from Protopterus annectens, assembly GCF_019279795.1. Lineage (NCBI taxonomy): Eukaryota > Metazoa > Chordata > Ceratodontiformes > Protopteridae > Protopterus > Protopterus annectens. The sequence goes on along the minus strand of NC_056725.1, from coordinate 699,739,881 downwards.
GAGAATGTTGACACCATAGGCTTTTTAGATACCGTTGTAGCTTCCTCATATGCAGTCTTGCATATGAAGTTAGTAGAATGCAGCAGGCCATGAACCCCAAGGCTTGCAGTATTTGCCTTGCAGATAGCAAGGTGTTTGTGGCCATTAGTTTGAAGTAAGTTGTCAAATGAATTTGTTTCTCTGGTGTGAGGAAAGCCATCTGGGAGGTTGTGTTCAAGCTTGCTCCCAGGAATATAATTTGTTGACAGGGTACCAGATGTGATTTCTTTTCGTTTATGGTGTACCCCAGACAAGTTAACACCTTTTGTACAAATGCCTGATGATTCAAAAGTATGTCCTGGCTTTCTGCCTGAATTAGACAATCATCCAGGTATGGGTATATCTGAATATTTCTTTGCCTGCAAAATGCAATGACTGGTACTAGGCACCTTGTGAATACCCTGGGCGCAGTAGATAAGCCAAAGGGCAATGCAGAGAACTGATAGTGCATGTAGCCTGCTTTGAAGCGTAGGTATCTTCTGCAAGATTCCCTTATTGGTTATGTGCAGGTAGGCTTCCTTTAAATCCAGTGTTGCCAACCAGGCATCTTTGCCTAGCATAGGAAGCAATTGGTGAAGAGTCAGCATCTTGAATTTTGGAATCTCCAAAAAGGTGTTTAGAGTAGACAGGACCAGGACAGGACGCCATGAATTTTCTTTTCTGGGAACCAGATTGATGAAGAGTTAGCAGCTTGAATTTTGGAATCACCAAAAAGGTGTTTAATATGGAAAGGTCCAGGATAGGATGCCAAGAGTTGTCTTTTCTGGGTACCAGGAAAAGTCTCGAGTAGAAACCTTGTCCCTTTTCCTCTTCTGGCACAGTTTGAATAGCCTTTATGCTTAAGAGAGAGTACTTGTTTTTGAGCCTCTGCCCACTGATTTGGGTGTAGATCTGGCCAACCGTTTGGGGATGGTAACATGTGAAAGTGAAATCGGTATCCTTGGGACACTATATTTAAAACCCATTTGTCCTGGGTAATGAGTTCCCAGTTTTTTGCTTGCAGAACAATCTTTCCCCCTAAAGGAGCAGTCAGCTGAGAAGTGCTTGGAAGTTTTAAGGGTAAGTCACTGAGACAGTTTACCATAGGGGGGAGTCTTACTACTCCCTGATTTGGAAGTGGGAGCCCTCCACTGTTTAGTCCTGTGTGTACCCTAGGACTGAAGCCTGGGTGTTCTGCTGGTTCTGGGTTTGGAATGAGTAGGCCTGGAAGAGGCAGGAAAAGACCAATTCTTAGAGGGCCAATGCCTACTAAATCTTGGAGGTTGTACTTGTAGGAAATCTTTAACAGTTTGCATAGATTTAGCTTTTTCCTCCATCTTTTTAAGAACTTCTTCTGCTTTGTGGCCAAACAGGCAGTCCTGATTTAAGGGAGCATCCAGCAATTTAGCTTTAACATGATCTGGCAAAGATTGCTCCTTAAGCCAAGCATGCCTTCTAAGTACAGACCCAGTGACAGCAGCCCTGCAAGATGCCTCTAGTGAATCAAAACCACATTGCAAAGTATGCTTTCCAGCCTGTTCAGCAGAATGCATTAAATCCTGTAAATCCTTATTTTCAGCACAGTCAGGAATCAACATCATTTTCTGTTTAAGCAATCTAACGATATGCTGCTGACACTTTAACATATGAAACTGGCAGTTTAAGGCCCTAATGGCCAAAGTTGCAGAAGTGTATACTTTCTTACCCCATCTATCCAACGCCCTGGAGTCCCTACCAGAGGGGGTAGGATTTTTGGCAGTAGTAGCCTTGATGCCCTTGGGTCACTGTGAAATGGTCTCAGGATCCACAGTGGGATTTTTAAAAAGGAACTTGTGAGAGTCAGGAACCCTGCAATATATATCAGGTTTTCTGGCAGCAGAAGGTAGAGAATCAGGTGCCAAGCTAGATTCAGAAAAGGCATCATCAACAATGTCTAGTACAGGACGGATAGCTAAAGGCCTGTGCTGGGGCAGGAGTAAGAAATCCCTAAGCCTCTTTTTATAATCAGAGTAATCCTGGCTTTCCCAGCGAAAGTGCTCCCTAAGAGTATGCAGGGTTTCACCAGAAGAGAAATCCTCTGGGTGGGGGGGGGGGGTAGGAGTAGAGGGAATACAGTCCTCTGCATCAGAATCCTCATAGGTAGATAAGGGTAAATCCTGGTCATCAGAAGAAACAGAAATTTCAGAATCCTGGTCAGAAGTATCATAAGCAAATTCAGTCCTAGGTCTCTTAGAGGGGGAAGGTTGTCTTCCCCTGATTAAAGTAATAAGGTCTTCAACCATTCTTATCATTTGTTTTTTAGGCAAAGAGGCCTGACCATGCGGTCTGGGCATTGGTTTTCTAGGCATAGTTCGAGTTTTAGGCTTAGAAGAAGAATATGGCGTCAGTTTAATATGCAAGTCAGTAGGCCTGAATACAACCTCAGAAGCTGGTGCCTGCACAGCGGCTCCGGACTCATCCAAGGTAGAGACAGCCACAGGTTCCACAGTTGAAGCATCTCGCGGCATACCAGACTCCAAATGGTTCTTAGTAAAGGCCTGAGAATTTGATGTAGTGGGTATCAGGGGCTGCAAAAGCGCCTCACGCGAACTGGCAAATGGCTGAGGAGAAGCGTCGTCGACAGCTTTGGACCTAGGCAGCATGTCTCTGTCTTTATCTTTGCATTTTTTCGGACTGTCGGTAGTTGGATGGCTTACCGAAGACATATCTGGATAACTGAACAGAGTACCAAAATATTTAGAAGCGTAAATATATCAACGGTGAATAGTTTGTTGCTTAAATAAGGCACAAAACTGACAGCGAGGTACGTCGTGGTCAGAGCCTAGGCAAGGAATATAGCACAAATGAAAATCTTTGTGAGGTAGTTGCTTTCCACAAGAAATACAATTATTGACTTTTACTGACATTGGTTTAGAGCAAGATAAAGTTTTCCCAACAGAGTACTTAGCTTTAGTTGAAGACTTTGGTTCTAAAACTCGAAAATGAAAATTTCAGGAGTCGGCCGACCGGCACTTGCAAACTGCTTCTGCTTCGGACACCGCACGTTAAGAAAGACAGATGTAATGGCATCGGCTGCATGCTTTATACCCTTGACTACCTGACGTCATGGAAGATGAGACAGCAACCGACGCAGGACCCAAGACTTTGATAATCAGGCCGACTGAGGGCTACTGCAAGCAGATAACCCAAATGTGATGACTGCAACAGTGAAACATGAAGAAAGTACAGTTTTGTACCTACCATAAATGTAGATGTCCGAATTGGATAGCATCTGCAGTCATAACAACAGGGTTGTCCTGTCGTCAGGCAGCCCTTCAGTCGGCCGGATTCCAAAGTCCGGGTCCGGCTTCGGCTGATGTCGCACTTCACCCGACGTCATCTCTGTTGGTCTTCGGGTATAAAAGCATCAGCCGACGCCATTTTCTTCAGTGTTTCTTGCCCCAGATGCCAGAAGCCCTATAGAAGGCTAAAAATTTTGGATAGATGCCAATGTTTCCAAAAGATAGAGGTAAACACAAAAATAAGCATGTATGTACATAAATACAAACAAATACACCATGAAAGAAATCCCCACTAGCTAGCTATTAGAAGGGTAAACACCCTAGGAGTACCACAGAGGGAAGGAGGGAGGTAATCCTGACTGCAGATGCTATCCAATTCGGACATCTACATTTATGGTAGGTACAAAACTGTACTATGTCCTTCATGGATGCATCTGCAGTCATAACAACTGGGTAGAATACCATAGCCAACTAGGGAGGAGGATAAAAGTAAATTATGGTGTGTTTAGGATCCCTTGCAGAACAGCAGTGGCAAACCCTGCTCGGGATCTGGAATATAGAGGTAAATTATAATGCTTGGCAAATGTATGCACGGAGGTCCAAGTAGCCGCCTCAATAATGTCTTTGGTAGCCACTCCTCGTAAGAAGGCTGTGGTAGTGGCTGTTGCCCTTGTAGAATGAGGTCTTATGTTCTGTGGAATTGGCTTTCCATGGAAGGAGTAACAGAATCGTATGCAATTTCCTATCCATTTGGGGATTGTCTGTTTGGAAATAGCTTTTCCTTCCCTTCCTGTTGCATAGGCTACGAAAAGTTGGTCAGTCTTTCTGCTATTTTTTGTTCTGTCCAAGTAGTAGCGTAGCTGTCTATGTACATCCAAGGTATGCAGTATTCTTTCCCTCTGTTTTGTGGGTTGGGAAAGAAGGTAGGCAGGTGGATTGCCTGGTTTAAAGACACTCTGGATACCACCTTAGGCATAAATGTAGGATTAGTCCTCATGGACACTCTATCTTGGTGGAAGATTAGAAAGGGTTGCACTGCCATTAAGGCCTGTAGTTCTGAAACCCTCCTTGCTGAAGTAATTTCCAGTAGGAAAGCAGTTTTCCATGACAGGTGTTGTAGGTCTGCTGTTGCTGCTGGTTCAAAAGGTGATAGTGTCAATTTTTCTAGCACAAAGTTCAAGTCCCAAGCTGGCAATGGTGGTTTCCTTGGAGGTTTTACATTCTTGATTCCTCTGAGGAACTGCCTGAGCAAAGGGTGTGAAAAACAGGTGGATCAAAGCTGTATTCTGCTGAAATAGCTGATGCATGAATCTTGATGGAGGAGTAGGACAGGCCTGAATGAAGTAGTTCGCCAGATACTCCAGAATGTTAGGCATATCTATGTTTGATACATCTTTTCCTCTTTCAGAACTCCAAATGACAAACCTTTTCCATTTCCCAGCATAATTCCTTCTAGTTGAAGGCCTGCGTGCTTCAAGAATAATGTCTTTAACTCTTTGTGAAAGTTCTGTATTAGCAGCTGCTATGTGATGTTCCATGCAGTCAGTTGCAGTGTTTTTAGGTTTGGATGCATGGTGCTGAAGTTGTTCTGAGTTAGCATCAAAGGCATCAGGGGAATTGGCCACATATTGTTCGAGACATGCTCCTCAGCAGTGGGTACCAATGCTGTCTTGGCCAGTTTGGAGCTATCAGGATTATCCTTGGACGTTCCTCCTTGATTTTTAGTAGTACTTTGTGTATCAAGGGAAGAGGTGGGAATGCATATGCTGTTAGGCCTTTCCAGCTGAAGGAGAGCGAGTCCACTTTCCATGCTAGTGGGTGGAATGTCCTTGTGCAGAATTGTTTGAGCTGGTGATTGAGAGGTGATGCGAATAGATCTATCTGAGGCATTCCCCATTTCTTGAGATGGTCTTGAAGATATCCGGGTGCAGCTGCCATTCGTGGGCATCCGATGTGGTCCTGCTTAACATATCTGCTAGAGAGTTTTCTTTTCCTGGCACAAATATTGCCTGTAACTGGATGTTGTAGCTGAGTGCCAGGGTCCACAGCTCCAAAGTCATTCTGCATAGGGGTAAGAATGAGTGCCTCCCTGTTTGTTGATGTACCACATGACTGTGGTGTTGTCTGTCCTTATCATCAAGTGGTCCTCCTTGAGAAATGGTCTGAACTTTTGGATTGCCAGTTTTACTGCCAGCATTTCTTTTAGGTTGATGTGCAGGTGAAGTTGGTCCTGTGTCCACAATCCTTGTACGCATTTGTCCAGCATATGCCCCCATCCTAGGTCTGAAGCATCTGTTGTGATGGTCTGGCTTGCTTGACCCTTGCGAAAGGGCAGGCCTGGGTTTGACTGGCATGCCTGAGCCCACCATAGGAACTCCTGTTTTAAGCATGGTATTAGTGGGATTTCCGTTTCTAGGCTGTGTCTGTGTTGGGACCATAAATTCTTTAGGTACCACTGTAGTTTTCTCATATGTAGTCTGGCAAATGGAACCAAGATTATGCATGATGCCATGAAACCCAAGGCCTGCAGTACCTTTCTTGCTGTTAACTTGTTCAGTTTTGTTAGTGCCAAGAAGTAAAGAGGGAGTTCTTTTGTTTTTCTGTAGTTAGGAATGCCATTTGTCTTACTGTGTCCAATTCCACTCCCAGGAAAGTCCTTGTCTGGGATGGTATCAGTCTTGACTTTTGTAAATTGACTGTGTATCCCAGTGCTTGAAGCAAGTAAATGACCCTTTGTAAATCTGTTGTCAGCTTGCTTTTGTTGTCTCCTTGTATCAGGCAGTCGTCCAGGTATGGATAAATTTGAATTCCCTGTAGTCTGCAATGGGCGATTACTGATGCCAGGCATTTTGTGAATACTCTGGGCGCAGTAGATAAGCCAAAGGGCAATGCTGAGAATTGATAGTGCTCTGATCCTGCAAGAAATCTGAGGTATCTTCTGCAGATTGGTCGAATGGGGACGTGCAGGTATGCCTCCTTGAGATCTAGAGTTACCAGCCAACACTCCTTGCCCAGCATGGGAAGAAGTTGCTGTAGGGTCAGCATTTTGAATTTTGGGACAATGATGTAAGTATTCAGGGTGGACAGGTCTAGAATTGGTCTCCAACTTTTTCCTTTCTTGGAACTAGGAATAGTCTGGAGTAGAACCCCTTTCCTTGCTCTGCTGTTGGCACTTTCTCCACAGCTCTCATGTTTGCTAGCTCCATTATCTGCTGTAGAGCCTCTGTCTTTTGATTTGGAGGTAGATTTGGCATTCCTCTTTTGTCTGGTAAAGTGTGGAAGTGGAACCGGTAACCTTGATCTATGGTTCGTAAAATCCACTTGTCCTTTGTTATGTGGTGCCAGTTTTTTGAAAATAAGGTTAGCTTTCCGCCTAGAGGAGCTGCTATTTGTTCCCTGGTAGGCGGGTTTAGGATTAAGTCACTGTGGCTGTGTTGATGTAGTGGCAGGTGTTGAGTCTGTGCCTCTGTTGTTACCTTGCCACTGTCGTCCTCTGTAGGCACCTCCTCTGGATTGGTTTCTGCCTCTGGAGCGTCTATTCCTGCCCCTTTGAGGTCTTATGGAGTCAGGAAAGGACCAATTTTTGGCAGGCCAGTTCCTGCTAAACCTTGGGGTTGAACCTGCAAGAAATCTTTAACTGTCTGGACTGATTTTGCCTTTTCTTCCATTTTCTTCATAACCTGCTGGGCAGGTGTACCAAACAAACTTGTTTTATCCATAGGAGCATCTAGCAATTTAGATTTAACATGATCCGGTAAAGCTTGCTCCTTTAGCCATGCATGCCTTCTAATTACAGTGCCAGTCATGGCTGATCTAAATGAAGCCTCCAGTGCATCATAGCCACATTTTAAAGAATGGTTACTAACTTGCTGTATGTTATTTACCATTTCTAATACATATTTCTTATCAAGAGATTCATCAGTGGTTAGCTTTTTAGTTAACTGATCAAGCATAAACTCTTGGTATTGTATCATGTGAAACTGACAGTTTAAAGCTCTAGCTGAGAGAGTGGCTGAAGTGTAAACCTTTTTACCCCATCTGTCTAATGACCTTGCTTCCCTTTCAGAAGGAACAGGGTTTTAGCTATGGTCGCTACTGCCTTGGGACCCTGGGAAATAGTTTCGGGTCTGCAAGAGGGGCCTTGTAAAGGTGGTGATGAGTATCTGGCACCCTGTAAAATCTGTCTGGTTTGGCAGGGGCTGGGGTAAAGAATCTGGAGCGGAGCAGACATCATTGAAAGCATCATCCACCACAGAGAGAACAGGAGGTATAGCTAAGGGCCTGTGCTGTGGAAGGTGCAAAAGGTCCTAAGTCTTTTCCTGGAGTCTGAAAAATCCTGTTGCTGCCATTGGAACTGTTCTCGCATGGCATGCAAGGTTTCCCCAAAGGAGAATTCTTCTGGTGGGGAAGCAGCTGGAATGGATTCTTCAGCATCAGAATCTTCAAAATTGGAGAAAGGAGCCTCTGGCTGGTCAGTTATGTCTGATTCATCAGCAGAATCATCAGAGGACACTGGCTCATGGGGCTCTGCCCTAGGTCTCTTCTCTGGGGGCTGAGAGGCCCAGTCTGGGTGAGATTGAGATCCTCTAATTAATGAAATTAAATCTTCTGCCAAAGTAAGCATTTGAGAACTGGAAGAGGGCCTGGTTGAGGGGGGTTTAACAGGCACTGTTTTAGTAGTCTTGGCTGCTTCAGCCCTGGCGAAGGCCTTAATGGACATGGCTGCTGGAGGCCTAGCAGCACCACGTGCTGGGGTAGAGACATCCAAGGGAATGGTGTCTGATAAGTCAGTGGTAAGCACCGTAGTGGGTAAGATTTCTGAGGCCGATTCAAGAGTGTTAGCAGGGACCTCAGTTGTAGAGATAGATTCAGCTGTATTTTGATCAGTTTTCTCGGTTTCGCCGAGACCGAGGCACTCGCGGTTTGGTTAACCATGGTTTCGCCAAAACCGCGGACCGCGAGTGTCGGTCTTTTTCTTTGCGTTTTTTGGCAGAATGCGTAGTCGGAGGATCCGACGGCATAATGTACGCAAAATCAGAACCGAAAAACTGTTCTGCAAACTCCGACCGACGTCTAAGCGTTCGTCGGTTGAAAGAAGCACAGGACGAACAGGCTGCTACGTCGTGGGCTGGGCCTAAGCAAGGCAGGCAGTAAGAGTGGAAATCTTTATGAGGTATTTGTTTCCCACAGGTTAAATTAGAAGTTATGTACTCACCATAACGTTCCATCTGAGTAGGTGTATTCATTTGTCTGCAACCTGTGGGTTATGGATCCGATATCGGATCCGAACCGGCATAGTTTTCCAGCTATGGATCCAAGCTCTCAGCTCCTCCCCTCACCCATAATGCCCTGCTCTACCCTCATGACCTCAGATCGAGTTTGCCAAAGCAACAATACCCTCAAAAGGGTAACAAGGAATATGCAGGAAACTGAAAGGCCAGGGGGATAGGAGGGCGGGATGGTTGCAGACAAATGAATACACCTACTCAGATGGAACGTTATGGTGAGTACATAACTTCTAAATCTGAAGTAGGATATTCATTTGTCTGCAACCTGTGGGACAGAGTCCCCAGCTACCTGAATCTTGGGCGCCATCATGGAAGGATATTCCGGAGCACCGCGGAGCCAAAGGATGCTCTACCCTAGATGCAAGATCCAACTTATAGTGAGAAATAAATGTATGAGATGAAGCCCACGTGGCTGCTGCACAAATATCATCTAGAGGAATCCTAGCCTTGAAGGCTGCCGAGGTAGATACTGACCGGGTTGAATGGGCATGAACACCCTCCGGTGCGGGCCTTCCTGACGCTTGATAAGCCAATAAAATGCACTGTGAAATCCAGCGGGATAGAGAAACTTTAGAAATTGGCTTGCCCAAATTGAATTTTGCAAAGGAAATAAACAGCTGGTCGGATTGCCGATGACCAGCTGTCCTGTTGAGATAAAATCTTAGTTGCCTGTGAACATCTAGTGAGTGTAGCCTATATTCACCTTTGTTTTCATACTTAGGGAAGAAAACAGGGAGGTTAATGGATTGATTGATGTTTGCTTCAGAAGCGATTTTAGGAAGGAAGGACGGGTTGGTCCTGAGGGAGACACGGTCCGGATAAAAAACCAAGTAAGGAGGTTTAGCTGATAAAGCTTGAAGTTCAGAAACTCTCTTGGCTGATGTAATGGCTACCAAAAGGCTGTCTTGTAAGACAAGAATTTGAGATCCACTGTAGCCGGGCTCGAAGGGGAGCGGTCAAGGCCTGTAGGACCAAAGAAAGGTCCCAAGGAGGAACTGCTTGCTTTATAGGGGCCTGAGAAGGAAAGTACCCTTAAGAAAAGTTTTGCACAATTTGGCTGACATAAGAGGATTAGACTCTTGACCAATGTGATAGTGAGAAATTGCCGCCAGTTGAACTTTGACTGTGGAACTGCTGGCACCATCATTGAAGAGAGAGGTTAGAAAATCAAGCACTACAGGGAGAGGAACCGTGAAGGGATCTAGGCCTTGCCGCCGCCCACACAGAGAAACGTTTCCATTTGCTTCGTAAACCTTTCTAGTGGATGGTTTATGAGCCGCCACCAAAATAGCCTTTACCGGTGAAGAAATACCGAGTCCTTATCAAGAGTGGAACTGGAGCAGCCAAGCGGTCAGCTTCAGGTTGTCCAGGTTCGGAGGAGGAATGCAGGATGGATGGGATATCAGATCCGAATGGGATCTAGAATCCAAGGAGGATTCACCGAGTGAGACCTTAGGAAGGGGAACCAGATCTGTCGAGGCCAGAATGGAGCAATGAGAATCATTCTGCAACCCACCGAGAGGCTTTCTGAAGAACTTGCAGCATCAGAGGCAAGGGTGGATAGGCATACAGAAGACCGGGTGGCCAAGCATGCACCAGAGCGTCTCTTGGGGTACCTCCGGAGGAGGTATTAGAGCAAAAAACTGTCGCACTTGGTGTTTGAGGGAGAAGCAAAAGATCGCATGAAGGGGTTCCCCACCGTGCGAATATGCGTTCCGCTACTTGACAATTGAGAGACCACTCGTAAGGGGTCAGAATGGTGCGACTGAGCTTGTCCGCTAGGATGTTGGACCGACCCGAATGTGCGTTGCTATGAGAAAGCGATTGGTGGAGATTGCCCATTCCCAAACTCTCATGGCCTCTCGACAAAGAGGGTAAGACCTTGTTCCCCTTGCTTGTTGATGTACCAGACAACAGACATATTGTCCGATTGAATCGCAATTGTTCCCAAGGGAAGAAAGTCCTGAAGTGCTAGCAACGCTAAGAGCACTGCTCTCATCTCTAGAACATTGATATGCAGTAAGGTCTCTGAATCGCTCCACGTGCCTTGGACTGTCCGGCCAAAGTGCCCCCCACCCGAGGCGGGAGGCGTCCGTGGTCACCGTGGCGAGAGGGGAGAAGCACAAAATGGGCGACCCTCGTGGAGATCCGGGAGTGGAGCCACCACAAGAGGGACCGCTTGCAAGCCTTGCTGATCGCTATGGGATGATGCATGGGGAGAGCAAGGTATGACCACTGTACTAAGAGCGTCCACTGTAGAATGCGCATATTGAGCCTGGCAAGAGGAAGAAGTGCTATCGACGAAGCCATGGACCCTAGAGCCCTCAGGACCAACTCCGCTGGAACAGAACATGAATGGAGAATGGCCCGCACCTGGAGCTGCAGATTTAGAACTCTGTCCGCAGTGAGGAAGGCTCGTAAACTCCTTGTGTCTAGTCTGGCCCCTATGAAATCTAAGAGCTGAGTGGGTGCCAGGTTGGACTTGTTTGTATTTATTGTGATGCCCAGAAATGGAGCAAGATGGAGAAAGGAGTCTCGGCCCGAGAGAAGTAGATGCGTTGTTGGGGTGGTAAGGAGCCAGTCGTCCAGGTAGGGAAAGACCTGCACCCCTGAAGCCTCAGGTGGGCCGCTACCACTGCTAGTACTTTGGTAAACACCCTGGGGCTGTGGTGAGACCAAAGGGAAGGACCCGAACTGGTAGTGACTGGCTCCCAGCCGAAGCGGAGAAACCTCCTGGAGCGCCTGTCCATTAGGATGTGGTAGTACGCGTCCTTGAGATCTATCGAGCACATCCAGTGGCCTTCTCCCAGAAGGGGAGAATAGATTGTAGAGTGACCATTCGAATTTTTCTTTGGGGACTGCCAGGTTCAAGAGAGAGAGGTCTAGGATTGGTCTTAGTTCCCCGTCTTTTGGCACTAAAAAGAACCTGGAGTAGAACCCTGATCCGATCTGGTCTGGGGAACGGGCTGGATGGCTCTTTTCTCTAGCAGATGGCCAATTTCTGCCAAAGCGGCCTCCCTTTGACCGGGTGGTACGCCTGGGAGGGACTTCAACTTTGGAAGGTGAAGGAAAGGAATGCGATATCCCTGGATATGATTTGGAGAACCCAGCGGTCCGATGTTATGGACTCCCATGCCGCTAGGTGCCCGAACGCCCCGACTGCCTCCAGAGTAGAGCAGTCGGGCAACCCTCAGGGTTGCTGCTGGGCCGCTCAGAGGAAGGTTCCCTGGACCCGAAGTTTCTGGGAGCCCCTCTGCCTCTAGGGCGGCGTACTCCCTGTCCTCCTCTGCCACGGAAGGACAGGTTGTCCGGAGCAGGCTGGGACTGCTGCGACTTCGAACCACATCTTCTTCTAACCTTTTGGTTCCAAGAATAGGGCCCCTGGGCTGCCGAGAAGCGGATGCCGACGGCAGACAGCGCCTTCCCGACCTTCTCGCTCTGGGTCAACGCCTCATGAACGGTCTTGCCAAACAGAGCAGAACCATCAAAGGGGCGTTGCAACGACGCCTTGAAGGGCTCAGAAAATGCAGTGGCGGAGCCAGGCCTGACGTCTAGTGACCAGTCCTGTCCTCGCAGCTCTAGCGCCCTCCGTAGCATGGGAGAGTAGCCGCATAGAAGTATTTGTGACTGACCTAAGAGTGGCCATTTTGGTGGAGTGCAGAGCTCTGTCCTCCTCGAAATGGACTCAGGGGGCGATGCAGCGCACTCCTTAATAAGGTCTCGCTGCATCCGAATAACATGTGCCAAATAGTTCAGCGCCCTTACCGAGAAGGTCGCCGAACTGAACATCCGCTTCCCCAAGCGGTCCATCATCCGAGACTCCTTGCTCGGTGGGTGGACTGAGGACTCTCCTGAGCCAGTTCCTCTTTGTGGCCGCCGCCATCAACATGGCATCTACAGGAGGCCCCTTACTCCAATGGGTCCTGTCAGAAGGCGGGCTAAGGATTCTATCAGGTCTTTTGGGAATTGGCTCCACGGTGTCCGGTTCCTTCCACGCCCTGGTGGTAATAAGGTCCACCAGGGGTCGGCAGGGGACACCCAAGAGGTAGACGGGCCCGCTTGAATGCCTCCAAGAACACGGACTCGTCCGAGGAAGACTTGGGGCAGACCACCCCCTAATACGGAGCATTTCCATGATGTCTCGAAGGAGACATCCTCGGGTGACCGTGGGGAGCCTTCCCTTCCTCCAAGTCCGTGTCTTCAGTGAGAGACTCAGGGGAGTCAATGTGCCTCCTTTGACGTATGCTTGCGAGGAGCCTCCTCTGGGGGCTGTCAGAGGAGTCCTCGCAGCAGCAATTTGCTCCATGGGAGCAACTTGGGGCACAGAAACGGGCTGTCCCAGGGGCCGGATGGTGGAAGCCTGGCCCAGTGCAGAGGGAGCTGGGACGGAGCCGGGCAAGTGCCGGGGTCCGGAGACCCTCAACAGAGCCCTCTCCACTACATCAAAAGCCGAAGGGGAGCCGACCTCGACCAAAGGATCCGACAATCGGCTCCCCCTCGGATCCGAAGAGTGGATCGGAGCCAGCGCCGAAGCACTCGGATCCGGGACAGTGCGCTCCGACACAGACGGCGCCGAAGGAGCACTGATCCCCCCGGATCCGAAGCTCGGATCCAGGCTCCGAGAGATCGGATCCGACGCACTCGAGGGCATGGTCGGATCCGAAGTACCAAGTACTATCGGCTCCGACCTCTACCCGCCCGGCTGCTCGGCTCCAGTTGCTCCGAACCCGGGTAGCGGGTCGGAGAAGGAGCAATAGGCTTAAAAGGGTGTTGAGCTCCCCGAGGGGAGGCAAGAGCACTCCCATCTGCATCTGGGCCTGGATGAACCTTCTCATCATCCAGTCCAGATCAGCATCCGAAAGGCTATGGGTAGATCTCGACGAGGCTACCGAGGTAGGCCTGGAATGCCTCCTCGATAGCCTCGACGGAGATCGGGTCTCCTCCTCCTCAGGACCCGTGAGAAGCACACAGGTGACCGGAGCCGAGAAGGAGGAGACCGCACCGACAGGAAGCCGGGGAGAAGCCGCTTGGCTGGCGGGCCGAAACAGAGGTCTCGCCCGCCGCTTGTGGTGCTTCTCCTCCGTCCTTTAGATGCATCCCTCTCCTGTCCTGAAGCGGGAGTTTGAGTCCCAGGAGCAGGAGGGGTGCCACAGGGGAACAACTGCAGCCGCAGGAGTCCCGAAGGAGCGGAGGTCGGAGCCGAGTCCGGCGGTAAAAGACCCGCCAAGACCAGCTTGGACCTCCGCTCCTCAGTGCCCTGGGGTTGAACCCTGCACAAATGGAACAACCAGATGTGAGGTGTTCAACCCCAAGACACTAACACACCGAGTGTGGCCATCAGCCGGTGAGAGCTTATGGCCACACTCGAGCATTTAGAAAATATGGACTTAGGCTGTTCAGCCATAGTCTCTAAATTTAACCTAAAGTTACAGAAAGTAACTTAAACAATAAAGAAGCACACAGGCCTCACACACACTCTAATGCGTACCAGGGAGGGAATAAAATTTACTACTGAAAATTAAATTAAACTAAAACAGTCAATAATAATAGGAAACCTACAACTTTCACACAAAAATTGTTAAAGAAGGAAAAAATTCTCTATTTTTTTACAAGAAAAGTCTACTTAGCTGAGAGCTATGAAATCCACATCTAGTTACCAGCGCGGCAAACAAGATCTGAGGTCATGAGGGTAGAGCAGGGCATTATGGGTGAGGGGAGGAGCTGAGAGCTTGGATCCATAGCTGGAAAACTATGCCGGTTCGGATCCGATATCGGATCCATAACCCACAGGTTGCAGACAAATGAATATCCTACTTCAGATCAATTATTAACTTTTTCTGACATCGGCTGAGGCAAGAAAGAGTCCCCAACGGGGTACTTAGCTTTAGAAGTCTTCGAAGTAGTATTCGGTAGAAGTAATCTCTGGATCCGACCGACCGGCACTTGCGAACAGCTTCTGCTTGGCCACGCGCAAGAAAGACTGAAGAAAATGGCGTCGGCTGATGCTTTTATACCCGAAGACCAACAGAGATGACGTCGGGTGAAGTGCGACATCAGCCGAAGCCGGACCCGGACTTTGGAATCCGGCCGACTGAAGGGCTGCCTGACGACAGGACAACCCTGTTGTTATGACTGCAGATGCATCCATGAAGGACATCATCCACAAATCTGTCCCACGGGTTCCACCTTTGTCCCTCAATGACAGGGGCAACAGGTGCTGACTGTAGTTTCTTTTTTGGTGATAAACTCTTGGCTAGGCTTGTAAGGGCCCCAGGGTCATTAGCCTAGTAACTGCCTATGATCCTTTCTAGGGGATAGGCTCCACCATGTCTGGTTCTCTCCACACCCTACTAGACACTAAATGACAGTATCTGGCAGTGGTACAACCCAGGCCATGACAGGGCCTGCACCAAAAGCTTCAAGAAACACTGACTCCTCATGGGAAGTGGGTTCAGTGGTCCAACCTTCCCTCATCTCAGCAACTCTAACAGATCATCAAATGAGGATTCATTGTGGGGAGATAATGGGAATCCTTTCCACCTCAGTGAGGTCAATGTCCTCCATCAATGATTCCAGAGGGGAACCAGGTTGCCTCATCTTACACTGGTGCTTCCTGTGCTTTTCCACTGGGGGGGGGGGGGATACAGGAGAAAAACCATAAGCCTCAAGGGAACTCCTGGCCTGGGACTGTTCAAGGTTTTGTGATGCAGTCTGTCCTTGAACAAAATGAGGAGTGCCAGAAGATTCCAGGGAGACTGGAGATTCAGGTGTGATTCCCCAATCCCAAATGGGAAATAATTTTTCCAATGACCTCGAATGTTGAAGCTGAGGCTGGAAACCTGGGAAGAAACTTCCTCGGATTTGAAGACCTTGGGAAGTACTAACTCCACATACTGACCTGCCATATCTGAGGTCAAGACAACAAGGGAGCTGCTCCAACAAACTCAGAGTTGACTCCTACTCCAAGCCACCAGCCCCAACCTCCCTGCTCTGGGATGCAGACAGCTCCAAAAAATCTGGAGTTGACTGTACCATTGACACAGTTGAAAGCAACTAAGCAGTAAGCACTGATGGAGGAACCCAGCAGATGGGAGTCAGATTCAGGACCACCAGGTACAAAATGCAGACAAGTGAAGCAGAAACCAGAAAAGGAGAGGTTGTGCAAGCTCACTCTATCCTTGGAACGGGGGGGGGGGAGGGGATGATCCCCAAAGTTAATCTGTGCCTTCAAGAAGGTCCACATCATCCAAATCAAATTCCCTAATTCTAATAGATGATCTAGCCAACCTTAAAGAGCCTACTGAAGGAGGCTTATAAGGCTGGAGTAAAAGTCACCCCAAACCCTGGCTCCTAATCAGGGGAAGCAAACTCAAGGGGGTAACATTTCAGGTGAGATCACTGGTTCCAGAGTGCCTGCCATGACAAGCAATCAATACCAAGGTGAATCTGACACAGAATCCAATGACAGACTCAGTGCAGCTGATGATTGGGACTGATGCAATTCTAATGTCAGAGCACAGGAAGACAGATATTAGGACTGGAAAGCCACCGATATTGGACCCACTACCAGAATCAGAGAAACAGAAAGCCTAGGGATCTTCTGTGCTGGCTCACCCAACACTTTACATTCAGTGGATCTTTTCCTAAATTATTTTTCATTCTCTTATTCTTTAAATCATGTAAATTACGTTAAGTTACTTATCTGAAGCACAATTCCAGAGATCACATCAGTTGTCAAGCGAGACAAACACGATTTGGGGAGATTTGGTGGTTCAGGGCATTCTGGGAGAGAACTTTGAGCTTTGGAGCCATAGTCTAATTACCACCTTTGGACCAGATCAGATCAGACTATATCTAATAACACATAGGTTGAGACAGATGGATAAAATAACATCGGATCCTACTTTAATATCTATTTATATGGTTTGATGACTACACCCTGCATCGTTTTAGCCACCATCTTTGCGACTTGATAAATAATTTGTCACTGTGAAAATGTGCTCTAAAAAGTCAAGCAAAATACTTCACATTGAATCTCACCATGTATATGCATGATAGTAAAGAACATTGTATCCAATTATGCCCACATCTCTGTATTCCAGTACCCCAGTTCTTCCTGTGAATTTTGACTATTTTACTGTAAATTGAAATGGCTAACCTAAAACTCTTCATGTTCAGACCCACTGAATATACTTCTCCACTCAATGTTTGTACTTCTATGCAACGAAATTTCACTGTTTTTCTTCTGACAAAACCTCAGACCTTACCCAGCCTCTTCCCAACATTTACACCTCGATTAAGCATCCATCATTCATGTACCAGATTTGTGTCAATCACAAATAAATATAATTTTCCTTCCAGATCAAATCACAAGATTATTACAAAAGGACTGCACAAAACAAGTCCCAGTACTGAAATCATAAAAAATGAAGAAGAAATACGTGAGAGCTTATTGCATCAGCCTACCTTTGAGATAAACTTTTCAGTGGATGGAACGCTTGGTTATTACCTTTTTAAAAATCCTTTGCTCCAGGACTTGAAGCACAAGCCCCTTTGGGCCCTGTACAGTGCACCTCTGCACTAGCATAAAATGCTACCTGCATCCCCAATATTCTCACTGTTTCAGCCAACTCAAACAGGGAGTTACACCTGTAAGAAACTGTGCTATATGCTAGCAATATGAATTCTAACCATGATACTTATGGGTGGCAGTACCTACTGTTATAACATCACAAAATAAGCCTTCCAGACAACTGAGATGAAAGGAGAGAATAATGCACCCAAAGTAAAAATAAATAACTGCAATATAATCTCTCAAAGATCAACATATATGAAAACTACTCAAAATGTACTGGATCATCGTCTTTAAGGGCCCTCTGTAGAGGATGGAACACTTGTGTGAAAACCTAATGTTAAGAAAGGCAACCAAAATGAAAGATGCTCAGCTTCCAGGGTATGGGAGCTCCAAACTGCAGTGTTTGGCAAATATTCCTAAAACTAGCTGGATATGACACATATGCTTACCATGGATGTAGTCCACATACACATACATACATATACACACGCACACACACACACACACACTAAAATTTGAGTAGTCTCTCACTGCAATAGTTAAGGGCCTTTCAGTCTTAAAGTAATAAAAGAAAATATGCACAGCAGTTTATATAGTAAGGGTCTTCTGCCTAGTGTAAAACCCTCCATTCCAAGTTCAGAGGAAAGAAGCAGCTAGTCTAAGCTGTTATGATCAAGGAGTCCTTTGAGGCAGAACTGTGTGAGATAATTCACAACTCATCACCTGAAAAGAATACCAAGAGACAAATGGATTAGGTGAGCAACAAGCAAAACCCAAAAGGAATATTGGCAAACTACTTTACAAACTCCCTCTCCATATTAGATCCAACCTTTCCTTTTGCTGTTTTAAAAAGGAGCTTAAATCCCACCTGCTAAACTTGAAATTATACTGTTCCCTTGACCACACATAGTCTTAGTCTTTCTTACTGTATAAACTATTGCATCTCCTAACTTTCTTTCGCTGTTAACAACTTCTGCTTAGACTAACCTCCTAAACCCTCAGCTCTGCTACTATAGCCCCCTCCTTTCTCTCCCCCTCCCATTCTCCACACCATTTATCTCCCCCCCCACTTCCTATCAATGTCTGTACATTTTCCTTCTTTTGAACAATGATTATCCTTTTGTTTTTACTCTGATATGTAGTAAATTTAGACCACTGTTATCAGTGCAACCCTTAATGTTCATATTTTTTCGTTGCTTTTCTCTTTATAATTAATTTCGTATTTGCATTGTTAATTTTAATAGCTTTTGTTCTGTATGTTTATCTTTGCTTATGTTTGCTGTGGCTCTTTTCCCTTGGGTTAATAAATGTGAAATAAATAAAATAAACAAATAGCTCATACATCGCATCTGGGAAGAAATGAGTATCTCTCAAGAAATAAAAAATTGGCTCTTACAATGATGTAACATAAAAAGAAGTTATGTTCTTACCATAACGTTCCATCTGAGTAGTAGACTTCATTCTACTGCACATATGGGTATACGGATCTGATTCGGATCCGAGCTGGCAAAACTTTTCAAGCAATAGCTCCGAGCTCCAAGCTCCTCCCTTACCTATATTACATCACTTCCTCCTATCTAGCCCCAGATCGAGTTTTCTGACACTAAATGACAACATAACCACAATCCTAAACAGGAAAAACCTGAAGAGTGAGGGGGATGTAGGGAGGGAAGGTGCAGAAGAATGAAGTCTACTACTCAGATGGAACGTTATGGTAAGAACATAACTTCTTTATCTGAAGTAGTTGACTTCATTCATTCTGCACATATGGGACAGAGTCGCCAGCTACTAGTATTCCTGGGAGGCCCTTATGGAAGGATATTTCTGAGCACCGCAGAGCCAAAGGATGCTCTCCTCTAGAAATAAGATCCACTTTATAATGAGAGATGAATGTGTGTGAACTGGCCCAAGTCGCTGCCGCACAGATATCGTCTAACGGAACTCTTGACCAGAAAGCTGCAGAAGTGGCCATTGCTCTAGTGAAATGAGCCTTCAATACAGCAGGAGGAGATAAACCTTTGTCCTTATAAACCTGTGCAATACAAAGAGTGATCCACCTTGCTAAGGACACTTTCGAAACTGCTTTGCCCAAAAATGGTTCAGAAAAAGAGACAAACAATTGATCTGACTTCCGGAAGGGTTTAGTCCTATGGAGGTAAAAACAAAGCTGTCTATGGACATCCAATAAATGAAACTTACATTCACCTCTATTTTGGAAATTTGGGAAGAAGACTGGCAAATTTATAGACTGATTAATATTGGCTGCTGAGGACACCTTGGGAAGAAAGGAAGGGTTTTTACACAGCAAAACCCTATCCTTGTAGAAAACCAAATAGGGGGGCAAGGAGGATAAGGCCTGCAACTCTGAAACTCTCTTGGCTGAAGTGATGGCGACCAAGAAGGCTGTCTTCCACAACAAAAACTTCATCAGAACTGACTGGCTGGCTTGAAAGGGGGAGAGGTCAAAGCCTGAAGGACTAAAGTCAGATCCCAGGGGGACACTGTTTCTTTAACTGGTGGTTGCAATAAAAAAGTGCCCTTCAGGAAAGCTTTACACAATTTGGCAGAAGCCAGAGCAACCTTATTTTCACCCACATGAAAATTAGAGATGGCAGCCAGCTGAACCTTAATGCTGGAAGCACTTGCGCCTGATCGAAAAAGATCGGCCAGAAAATCCAGTATGACCGGACCGGGGCTGTAAACAGGTTCAGATTGCGCTGAGAGGCTCAAATGCAAAAACGTCTCCACTTGCTATTGTAGAGTTTCCTAGTGGAGGCTTTAAGAGAAGTTACCAGAATATTCTTAACAGGGGACGAAAGTCCGGCAGTCCTGATGATCATAGGAACTGGAGCAGCCACGCCGTTAGCTTGAGACTGTCCAGGTTGGGCAGGGGCAAGCCCAACGGGTGAGAAATCAAATCCGGGCATGGCTCTAGAGTCCATGGAGGAGCCAACAGGTGAGACCATAAGAAGGGAAACCACACTTGACGCGGCCAGAATGGAGCTATGAAAATGACTTTGCACTGCAGCCGGCAAGCCCTCTGAAGGAACTTCGGAATAAGAGGTAACGGGGGATAAGCATACAGTAGCCCGGGGGGGCCAAGCATGGACTAGAGCGTCCCTGGGGACATCCCCAGGAGGGGGGATCAGAGCAAAGAAGTTGCTGCACTTCACGTTGGAAGGAGATGCGAAGAGATCGCAGCAAGGCTGACCCCAAATACAGAAGATCTTCTCCGTCACTGATTGTTTCAGAGACCACTCATAAGGCAGAAGGATTGCCCTGCTGAGACTGTCCGCTCGAATGTTGGAGCGTCCCGGGATATGCTTTGCTATGAGAAACCGGCTATTGGATATGGCCCACTCCCAAACCCTCATGGCCTCGCAACAAAGGGGGTAAGATCGGGTCCCTCCCTGTTTGTTTATATGCCAGACAACAGACATGTTGTCTGACTGAATGGCTACCGTCCCTGGAGATAGGAGAGGGTGGAAGGCTCTCAATGCTAAAAGCACTGCCTTCATCTCCAGGACATTGATGTGTAGCTTGGTTTCTGGAGGGGACCACATGCCTTGGACCATTCTTCCCAGGATGTGCTCCCGCCACCCGAGCTGGGAAGCATCCGTGGTCACCGTGGCTTGAGCCGGAGGGGCTAGAAAGCTGCGCCCCGCGAAAATGTCCGCTGATTGAAGCCACCACTGTAGTGACGTTCTGCATGTCCGACTGATTCGGATGTGGAAATTCATCAGAAGGTCTAGCCAGGACCATTGAACTGCTAGATTCCACTGAAGGACTCTCATGTGAAGCCGTGCAAGAGGGATGATAGAGATTGCGGCTGCCATCGAACACAGGGCCCCGAGAACATCGGCTGCTGTGACTACCGAGTGATCCAAGATCGCCGATACATGGAGTCTGAGATTTTCTATCCTTTCCAGGGTAAGAAAAATCTTTGACTGAATCGAATCCAACCATGCCCCGATGAAGTCTATAATCTGAACAGGAGCCAGGTGGGACTTGTTGATATTGATCGTGATGCCTAACTTGTGAGCCAGACCAAGGAAATAGTGTAGGGCCTGACACAAGAGACGTTTGGTGGATGCAGAGAAGAGCCAGTCGTCTAGGTAGAGGAATACCTGAATGCCCTGAAGTCTCAGGTGAGCCACCATAACCTTGGTGAACACCCTGGGGGCTGTGGTGAGACCAAAGGGTAGGGCTCTGAATTGAAAGTGACTGGCCCCTAGCCAGAAGCGTAAAAACCTCCTGGAGCTCCTGTGCACCTTGATGTGATAGTAAGCATCCTGGAGGTCTAACGAGCACATCCAGTCACATTCTCTCAGAAACGGTAGAATGGACTGTAGAGTGACCATCTGGAATTTTTGTTTCTCTACTGACAGGTTGAGGATAGACAGGTCCAGAATGGGCCTGAGGTCCCCAGTCTTCTTTGGCACTAAAAAGAACCTGGAGTAGATGCCTGATCCGAATTGATCTGGGGGGACCGGCTCGATGGCTCGTTTCTGTAGCAGCTTCGAAACCTCTAAAGCTGCAGCCTCCCTGTGAGCAGGTGGAACATCTGGAAGGCGTGCTGGAGTTATGGGACATGAAATGAAGGGGATAGAATATCCTCTGGATATGATGTTTAACACCCAGCAGTCTGCAGTAATGGACTCCCATGCCGCTGGATGTAAGGCCATATCAAGGCCGGAGACACTCCGAGTCGACCTGGAGGAAGCGACCGATTTGGGTCTGGGCCAGATCTGAGGGGAGTGCCTCGGCTCCGATGACTCCGTCGGCTCCGGGGAGAGCGGAGCCGAGGAGAACGAGACCTGGGTACCTTTGAAGAGGGGCTGGAGAAAGACTCCCTGTCCGGTGATCTTTGTGGTGCTTCTCCTTCTCCCTTCTGTCCCTACCTCTCTGGGATGACTCCAATGAAGCAGGCCTGGCGGGAGGTTGAGTCCCTGCCTGCACAGTGTCACTGGCTGGGGAGGAAACAGAGGCAGAATCCAGGGCAGAAGCTGGTAGCAGACTCTTAGCCACAAGCTTAACCCGATGATCCTTCAACACCCTAGGGTTAAAGCCTGAACAAATGTTGCAGGATGCAGACAGTTGGGTGACCCGTAAACATAGAACACACAGAGTGTGGCCATCGGCTGGTGAGAACTTATGACCACACTCTGTGCACTTCTTAAATAAAACCTTACGCTGTTCAGCCATAGAAGAGACAGTAAAAGCCCTAACGGCCCATTCACACACACACTTAAAAGGGACTGGGCCTAGGTGGGAAACTAGAATCACAAACAAAACACTTAAAACTAACTCGACGACCAAACGCGAAGGGAGGAAAAAGGGAAAGGTACTCACACTCAACTATCACAAAAAGACCAAAAAAACCTTACCACCTTGCTTAGAGCTCAGAGACCACGATGCTGACTCTTAGAGTGGCAAACGAGATCTGGGGCTAGATAGGAGGAAGTTATGTAATATAGGTAAGGGAGGAGCTTGGAGCTCGGAGCTGATGCTTGAAAAGTTTTGCCGGCTCGGATCCGAATCGGATCCATATACCCATATGTACAGAATGAATGAAGTCAACTACTTCAGATCAATTTTTTCACCCTGGGCAGCACATCCATTTGGCAGCCCACATATCTATAAACAATCACCACAGATTACAATTTACAAGAGTAGTGCACTGATCTCAATGGATCATTTGCAAGCATTGTCCAGGCAATCACAACAGTTTGTAAACTACCTATCAGTCCTGTTTTTAAACTTAAAAAAAACAGGATCAGAAATTAAACAGTTTAACTTGCCATGCATTCAATTCGGGTTCTTATCAGCAGACCAAAGACGCATGTTTTCGAATGCGTCTTGGTTGAACTGACAAAACCGAAATGGCAAAATATCAAAGCGGCATGTAAGCAAATTCTTTCCCCTAGGAAATCTCATGTTTTAATTTGCTTTCTTTCTTTTTTTTTTTTTTTTTTTTGTTGGAAAAGCAATTTTTTTCCCTTGGAAAAAAAATCGCTGTTCTGACAGTTCGGTTTTGTAAGCATTCGCTTATATAGGGTCGATTAATCACCATTCGCTTACCTAAGCATTCGGTGATCTAATGTAGACCCTTCAATTCTTGCTTATGGAAAATGAGCTAAAGCTCTCTGCAAATAGCACAAAGCTCAAAAAGCCAGGATGTCCACCCTTTTCCAATATCCCATCAAAGAAGACAAGGCCCTAGTAGGATGTGCCTGGAAAAGATCTGTCATGGTGAGAATAATCAAGTTTGCCCCTCTATGGACACCTGAAAAGGTGTTCCAACAAGCATAATAGCTAGATCAATATAACAGGAACAAATTCTGAAAGCCAGGGGGAAGGAGGGGGGGATGGTTGCAGACAAATGAAGCCACCTATTCAGATGGAACGTTATGGTGAGTACATAACTTCTTAATCTGGAGTAGGGACTTCATTTGTCAGCAACCTGTGGGACAGAGTCCCCAGCTACCTGAATCTTGGGCGGCCATCATGGAAGGATGTTCCGGAGCACTGCGGAGCCAAAGGATGCTCTCCCTCTAAAAATTACGTCCAGTTTGTAGTGGTTAATAAAGGTATGAGATGAGGCCCAAGTAGCTGCCAAGCAAATATCATCCAATGGCACTCTAGATTTAAAAGCAGCAGAAGTAGCGATGGAGCAAGTGGAATGTGCACGGACTCCTTCAGGTGCGGGCCTCCTGGAAACTTGGTAGGCCAGAAGAATACATTGAGAAATCCAACATGACAAGGTGACCTTTGAAACGGCTTTACCCAAACTAAATTTAGCAAAGGAGACAAACAGCTGATCAGATTGTCTGTGACCAGCTGTCCTATGAATATAGAAACGCAGCTGCCTGTGTACATCTAATGAATGCAGCTTGTACTCTCCTTTATTTTGATACTTAGGGAAGAAAACTGGTAAGTTGATTGACTGATTGATATTTATTTCCGATGCCATCTTGGGAAGGAAGGAGGGATTGGTCCTGAGGTACACTCTGTCCGGATGGAAGACCAAGTAAGGGGGCTTTACGGAAAGTGCTTGTAGTTCCGAATCTCTCTTGGCTGAAGTGATGGCTACCAGGAATGCTGTTTTCCAGGACGAATATTTGAGATTGACCGATGCGGCTGGTTCAAAGGGAGAAGCGGTCAAGGCTTGAAGGACTAGAGAAAGATCCCAAGTGGGTACGGCTTCTTTGACAGGGGGCCTGAGTAGAAAGGTGCCCTTGAGAAATGTTTTGCACAATTTAGCTGACATCAAAGGACCTGTCTCATGTCCCACATGGTAATGGGAGATGACTGCCAATTGTACCTTGACTGTGGAACAACTAGCTCCTTGCCAGTACGGACGGTAGAGGGGCAGTGAAGGGATCCAGATTATGATGTTCCGCCCAGACAGAAAGGCATCTCCATTTACTGCGGCATATTTTTGTGGTGGAAGGCTTATGTGCTGCCACCAGGATGGCTCTGACTGGTGAAGAGATGCCGGGAGTCCTGACTAAGAGTGAAACTGGAGCAACCAAGCTGTCAGTTTCAAGTTGACCAGATTCGGGGTCTGTAATTCCGATGGATGGGAGATTAGATCCGGAGTGGGATCCAGAATCCAAGGAGGATTCACTAGATGAGACCACAGGTAAGGGAACCAAGTTTGTCGAGGCCAGAATGGGGCAATGAGGATCATTCTGCTCCCCAACCACGAGGCTTTCTGTAAGAGCTTTAGCATCAGGGGTAAAGGAGGGTAGACATAGAGTAGACCGGGCGGCCAAACATGCACCAGAGCGTCTCTCGGGGCTTCCCCTGGTGGGGGAATCAGAGCGAAGAAGCTGTCGCATTTCGTATTTGAGGGAGAGGCAAAGAGATCGCAGCAGGGTTGCCCCCATTTTGCGAATATCTGCTTCGCTACTAGTGGGTTGAGAGACCACTCATAAGGGGAAAGAATGGTGCGGCTGAGTTTGTCCGCAGAATGTTGGCCCGCCCCGGAATGTGCACTGTGATCAGAAAGCGGTTGGTGGAAATCGCCCATTCCCACACTCTCATGGCTTCTCGGCATAAGGGGTAGGATCTGGTTCCCCCGTTTGTTGATGTACCAAACAACAGACATGTTGTCTGACTGAATTGCAATCATTCCTACGGGGAGGAGATTCTGAAGTGCCTGCAATGCCAACAGCACCGCTCTCATCTCCAGAACATTGATATGCAAGGAGGTCTCTGTATCGTTCCACGTGCCTTGGAGTGTTCTGCCCGTGTAATGCCCCCCCACCTGAGGCGAGAGGCGTCCGTGGTCACCGTGGCGAGAGGGGGAGGAGTGCAGAAGGGCCAGCCTATATGGAGGTCCGGGGATTGGAGCCACCATAACAGGGCCCTCCTGCAAACCTTGCTGATAGAGATAGGGTGGTAGAGAGGAAGAGATTGGAAGGACCACTGCACTTGAAGGGTCCACTGCAGTACCCTCATATTTAGGTGAGCACATGGAAGAAGCGTTATTGCAGCAGCCATGGAGCCCAGCGCCCTCAGGACCAATTCTGCCGGTGGAGCTTCCGATTGTAGGATGGCCCGCACATGCAATCTCAGATTCTGTAGTCGTTCCGAAGTCAGGAAGACTCGTAGATCCCTGGTATCTAATCTGGCCCCTATAAACTCTATTACTTGTGTCGGAGCAAGGGAAGATTTGTCCGCATTGATTGCTAGCTGGGGGGCTAGGCGGAGAAAGTAATCTCTGGCTGAGCAGAGTAGATGCCTTGTTGGGGCGGTTAGAAGCCAGTCGTCCAGGTACGGAAAGACCTGCATTCCCTGGAGTCTCAGGTGGGCCGCTATCACTGCTAAAAGTTTGGTGAACACCCTGGGGGCTGTGGTGAGGCCAAAGGGAAGGACCCTGAACTGATAATGACTGGCTCCCAGCCGGAAGCGGAGAAACCTCCTGGATCGTCTGTCCATTAGAATATGGTAGTATGCATCCTTGAGGTTTATAGAGCACATCCAATCGCTCTCCCGTAAGAGGGAGAGAATGGATTGAAGAGTGACCATTGGAATTTTTCCTTGGTTACCGACAGGTTCAAGAGGGAAAGATCTAGAATTGGTCTCAAGTCCCCCGTCTTTTTTGGCACCAGAAAGAACCTGGAGTAGAACCCTAATCCGAGCTGGTTTTGGGGGACGGGTTGGATGGCTCTTTTTTCTAACAGCTGCTGGATTTCTGTGGCTGCAGCCTCTCTCTGATCGGGTGGAACATCGGGGAGGCTCTTGAGTTTGGGGACATGATACATTGGAATTTTGTAGCCTCTGGATATGATACGAAGCACCAGTGGTCTGATGTGATGGACTCCCATGCCGCCAGATGCCTTGAGAAACGCCCCCCGACTGCCTCCAGAGCAGAGCAGTCAGGTAACCCTTCAGGGCTGCTGCGTGGGCCGGTCAGAGAAGGATTCTCTGGACCCAAAGTTCTTCAGGGCCCCTCTGCCCCTAGGGCAGTGTCCTCCCTGTCCTCCTCTGCCATGGAAGGACTGGTTGTCCGGAGCAGGTTGGGAAAGTTGCGATTTCCGAACCACATCTTCTTCTGTCCCTTTTGGTTCTTCGAGAAGGACCTCTGGGGAGCAGAGAAGCGGACTCCGATGGCAGACAACGTCTTCCCGTCCTTCTCGCTCTGGACCAGTGTTTTGCGAACGGTCTTGCCAAACAAGGCAGAACCATCAAAAGGAGCGTTTGCAAAGGACGCCTTAAAGGGCTCCGCGAAGTCACAATGCCGGAGCCAGGCCTGACGTCTCATGACTAGGCCCGCACCACTAGCTCTAGCGGCTCCCTCAGTAGCGTGGGACAAAAGCCGCATAGAGGTATTGGAGATAGACCTTAGAGTGGCCATTCGAGTGGAGTACAACTGCTTGTCCTCCGCCAACATGGACTCAGGAGGGGAAGCAGTGTATTCTTTGATAAGATCCCACTGCATCCTGATGACATGTGCCATATAGTTCAGAGACTTTACCGAGAAGGTCGCTGAACTAAAAACCCGCTTCCCAAGTCGATCCATCGAGCGGGACTACTTGCTCGGTGGATGGACCAAGGGGCTCTCCTGAGCTAGTTCCCTCTTCGTGGCTGCCGCCGTCAACATGGCATCTACGGAGGGACCCTTGTTCCAGTGGGACCGGTCCACGAGGGGGCTCAGTATCCTGTCCGGGTGTTTAGGGACTGGCTCCACAGTGTCCGGCTCCTTCCACACCATGGTGGTAATAAGGTCCACCAGGGGGTCGGCCGGAGGGGACACCCAAGAGGTAGACGGGCCTGCTTCGAATGCCTCCAGGAACACGGACTCGTCAGAGGAAGCCTTGGGGGCAGACCACCCACCTCTGATCCTAAGCATTTCCATGATGTCTCCAAAGGAGACATCCTCCGGGGGTGACCTTGGGGAGCCTTCCCCTTCATCCAAGTCCGTGTCTTCTGTCAAGGACTCGGGGGAGTCCATGTGCCTCCTCTTACACTTGTGCTTGTGAGGCACTTCCTCGGGGGGGCTGTCCGAGGAAGTCTCGCCAGCAGTATCTTGTTCTAATGGAACAACCTGGGACATCGAAGCAGGCTGTCCCTGTGGCCGGGTGATGGAAGCCTGACCCAGCAGAGAGGGAGTGCAGGGTGGAGCCGAGGCAAGGGCCGAGGGTCTGGATGCTCTCGACAGAGCCCTCTCCACTACATCGAAGGTCGAGGGGGAGCCATTCTCCCTGGGCTCCGAAAGTCGACTCCCACTCGGATCCGATGAAGGGATCGGAACCGGCGCCGAGACCGTCGGATCCGAGGGACCAGTGTGCTCCGACCTGGATGGAGCCGAAGGCACACTGAAACCCTTGGATCCGAAGCTCAGCCCACAGCTCCGAGAGGTCGAATCCGACGATGGAACCGACAAACTTGAGGGCAGGGTCGGATCCGAAGTACCCAGTATTGTCGGCGCCGACCCACCCCCGGCTCCGACGCTGCCCGGCTCCGAACGCTCCGAACCCGGAAAGCTGGTCGAAGAAGGAGCAATCGAAGCAAAGAAAGGGGTCGAGCTCCCCCCTGAAGGGGGGGGGGAGGCAAGAGCACTCCCATCTGCAGCTGGGCCTGGATGAACCTTCGCATCATCCGGTCCAAGTCTGCATCTGACAGGCTGTATGTAGATCTCGAATTGGCCACCGAATCAGGCCTGGAGTGCCGCCTCGATGACCTCGACGGAGATCGGGTCTCCTCCTCCTTGGGTCCCAGGGAAAAGCAAGGAGATCGGAGCCAAGGAGGAGGAGACCTGGAAGTCGTGGAGGGAGAAGCCCGCTTAGCCGGGGGGGGGGGGGCCGAAGCGGAGGCCTCGGCCCGCCACTTGTGGTGCTTCTCCCTCCGTTTCTCCCTCCTGGCCACCCTGTCCTCTGGCACTTTAGTGGGAGTTTGAATCCCGGCCGGGGGAAGGGGGGCAGGAGTGGCTACCACCACAGGCTGAGGAGGTGCCACGGGAGGAGTGGGAGCCGAATCCGGAGGCAAAAGACCCGCCAGGACAAGCTTCGACCTCCGCTCTTTCAGTGCCCTGGGGTTGAACGCTGCACAAATTGTACATCCTGAAGAGAGGTGTTCAACCCCAAGGCACCGAACACACCGAGTGTGGCCATCAGCCGGAGATAGCTTATGGCCACACTCGGTGCATTTAGAAAAAATAGGTTTTGGGGCCTCTGCCATAACCAAAACTAAAGTATACTACACAAGCACACCAGGCCCCAAACACAAACACACACAGACACACTCTAACGACCAGCGAGGGGAGGGTGAAAAACAAAAAA
Source organism: Protopterus annectens (assembly GCF_019279795.1). Lineage (NCBI taxonomy): Eukaryota > Metazoa > Chordata > Ceratodontiformes > Protopteridae > Protopterus > Protopterus annectens. The sequence goes on along the minus strand of NC_056725.1, from coordinate 699,710,930 downwards.
AATTAAACTAGATAGGAACCTAACCACTCACACAAATTACAATTACAAGTTTGATAAAAAATATGAAAAAATGTCACTTATCTGTAAGAAAATGCTAGGAGCTCTAAAATCTAGCTACACACTCAAGCGCGGCAAACTAGATCTGGGGTCATAGGAGGTTAGCAGGGGATTATGGGTGAGGGGGAGGAGCTAGGAGCTCGGATCCATAGCTATGCTACAAGTTGCCGGCTCGGATCTGATATCGGATCCAAGACCCACAGGTTGTTGACAAATGAAGTCCCTACTCCAGATCAAAAGGTAATAGGCCTGGGACAGCCATTTGGAAACAGTCTAGTCAAACACCAGCTAACCCTTTTTCATCTGTTGATACGAAATAAATAACAGTTATGTACTTACCATATCTTGGTATCTGCATTATCCGTAGCCACCATTCATCACGCATGGGTCTAGGATCCAAAATCAGACCTGAGCCGCCAAAAACTTTAGACAACAGCTTAGCTCAAGATCTTCCTCCCATAATGCTCTGCTCCCCTCTAACCCCTCAGATTGCGTTTATCCTGGAGAAAGAAGTCAGACAGAGTAGACCTACCACCAGATAGGATCCATTTAATCTCCTTCTAATCTCTCAGGAAGGGGGATAGGAGGGAGGGGTCGTGATGAATGGTGACTACGGATAACAGAGATACCAAGTTATGGTAAGTACATATCTATTAATCTGATGTTATCCTAGTCACCATTCATCACACATAGATTAAAGTCCCCAGCTACTCAACATTCTTGGGTGGCCTCATGGAAGGAAATACCGAAGAACAGTGGAGCCAAAGGAAGCCCTTCCCCTAAAACTAAGCCAAGCTTGTAGTGAGAAATGAAAGTATAAAAAGAAGACCAAGTTGCTGCTGCACAAATGTCATCCAAGGACTGATGAGTTGAAAGGGCAGCTGATTAGTCACTGGTAGAGTGACCCCTAACTGGCCCAGGCAAAGGAGACCCACTGGAGGAGTATATGTAAATAATGCACTGAGAAATCCACTGGGAAATGGTGATTTTCAAGACAGCTTGGCCCTTCCTGTTGACTGAAAAGAACACAAACAATGGGTCTGAGAGATGAAAAGACTTAGTTCCAAGCAAATAAAAACAAAACTGTCAATGAACATCTAAGGTACGTAAAATGTATTCCCCCTTGTTAGCATAATTAGGAAAAAACACTGGAAGTCGAATAGACTGACTGAGGTTCACGTCAGTGGCCACTTTTGGCATAAAGGAAGGATTGGGTCTCAAGGCCACTCTATCTTTACGGAATATGAAATAAGGAGGCTTAATGGTAAGAACCTGCAACTCTGATACGCTTCTTGCTGAAATTATCACCAGCAAAAAAAGCAGTCTTCCAAGAAAGAAATTTAGGGTCACAGGATGCAGCAGGCTCGAAAGGGAGTCCAGTAAGAGACTGCAGCAATAGAGAAAGATCCCACGGTGGAGAAGGTCTTTGACTGAAGGACGCAACAAAGACACCTTTCAAGAAGGCTTTGCAGAGTCAAGAAGAAAACGTAGGCTCATTATCGAAATGAAAATCAGGAACTGATGGCAACTGGACTTTAATAATGATGAAATTAGCGCCCTCCTGAAAAAGAGAAGCCAGAAAAATAAGAATGTCAGGAATAGGAGCCAAAAATGGATCCAGGTTCCAAACATTAGCCCAAATAGAGAATCTCTTCCACTTCCTTCGTAAACTCTCTTGGTAGAAGATTTTTGAGAAGCAAGGACAATATCATTCACAGGGGAAGCAAGCCTGGACTTAGTAAGAATGAATGGAATTGGACAAACCAAGCTGTCAGATGGAGGGTCTCCAGATTTGGAAGCAGATGGAGTGAGGGATGGGAGATCAGATCTGGCATAAAATCGAGCACCCAAGGGGGGTGCTTCAGATGAGACCATAGAAAGTACAGTTTTGTACCTACCATAAATGTAGATGTCCGAATTGGATAGCATCTGCAGTCATAACAACTGGGTTGTCCTGTCGTCAGGCAGCCCTTCAGTCGGACGGATTCCAAAGTCCGGGTCCGGCCGCTGATGTCGCACTTCACCCGGCGTCATCTCTGTTGGTCTTGGTATATAAGCATCAGCCGCCATTTTCTTCAGTGTTTCTTGCCCCAGATGCCAGAAGCCCTCTAGAAGGCTAAAAAATTTTGGATAGATGCCAATGCTTCCAAAAGATAGAGGTAAACACAAAAATAAGCATGTATGTACATAAATACAAACAAATACACCATGAAAGAAGTCCCCACTAGCTAGCTATTTGAAGGGTAAAACACCTAGGAGTACCACAGAGGGAAGGAGGGAGGGTAATCCTGACTGCAGATGCTATCCAATTCGGACATCTACATTTATGGTAGGTACAAAACTGTACTATGTCCTTCATGGATGCATCTGCAGTCATAACAACTGGGTAGAATACCACAGCCAACTAGGGGAGGAGGATAAAGGTAGATTATGGTGTGTTTAGGATCCCTGCAGAACAGCAGTGGCAAACCCTGCTCGGGATCTGGAATATAGAGGTAAATTATAATGCTTGGCAAATGTATGCACGGAGGTCCAAGTAGCCGCCTCAATAATGTCTTTGGTAGCCACTCCTCGTAAGAAGGCTGTGGTAGTGGCTGTTGCCCTTGTAGAATGAGGTCTTATGTTCTGTGGAATTTGCTTTCCATGGAAGGAGTAACAGAATCGTATGCAATTTCCTATCCATTTGGAGATTGTCTGTTTGGAAATAGCTTTTCCTTCCCTTCCTGTTGCATAGGCTACGAAAAGTTGGTCAGTCTTTCTGCTATTTTTGTTCTGTCCAAGTAGTAGCGTAGCTGTCTATGTACATCCAAGGTATGCAGTATTCTTTCCCCTCTGTTTTGTGGGTTGGGAAAGAAGGTAGGTAGGTGGATTGCCTGGTTTAAGGACACTCTGGATACCACCTTAGGCATAAATGTAGGATTAGTCCTCATGGACACTCTATCTTGGTGGAAGATTAGAAAGGGTTGCACTGCCATTAAGGCCTGTAGTTCTGAAACCCTCCTTGCTGAAGTAATTGCCAGTAGGAAAGCAGTTTTCCATGACAGGTGTTGCAGATCTGCTGTTGCTGCTGGTTCAAAAGGTGATAGAGTCAATTTTTCTAGCACAAAGTTCAAGTCCCAGGCTGGTAATGGTGGTTTCCTTGGAGGTTTTACATTCTTGATTCCTCTGAGGAACTGCCTGAGCAAAGGGTGTGAAAAAACAGGTGGATCAAAGCTGTATTCTGCTGAAATAGCTGATGCATGAATCTTGATGGAGGAATAGGACAGGCCTGAATGAAGTAGTTCGGCCAGATACTCCAGAATGTTGGCCATATCTATGTTTGATACATCTTTACCTCTTTCTGAGCTCCAAATGACAAACCTTTTCCATTTCCCAGCATAGTTTCTTCTTGTTGAAGGTCTGCGTGCTTCAAGAATAATGTCTTTAACTCTTTGTGAAAGCTGTGGATTAGCTTTTTAGTTAACTGATCAAGCATAAACTCTTGGTATTGTATCATGTGAAACTGACAATTTAAAGCTCTAGCTGAAAGAGTGGCTGAAGTGTAAACTTTTTTACCCCATCTGTCTAATGACCTTGCTTCCCTTTCAGAAGGAACAGGGTTTTTAGCTATAGTCGCGGCTACTGCCTTGGGACCCTGGGATATAGTTTCGGGGTCTGCAAGAGGGGCCTTGTAAAGGTGGTGATGAGTATCTGGCACCCTGTAAAATCTGTCTGGTTTGGCAGGGGCTGGGGGTAAAGAATCTGGAGCTGAGCAGGCATCATTGAAAGCATCATCCACCACAGAGAGAACAGGAGGGATAGCTAAGGGCCTGTGCTGTGGTAGGTGCAAAAAGGTCCTAAGTCTTTTCCTGGAGTCTGAAAAATCCTGTTGCTGCCATTGGAACTGTTCTCGCATGGCATGCAAGGTTTCCCCAAAGGAGAATTCTTCTGGAGGAAGCAGCTGGAATGGATTCTTCAGCATCCGAATCTTCAAAATTGGAGAAAGGAGCCTCTGGCTGGTCAGTTATGTCTGATTCATCAGCAGAATCATCAGAGGACACTGGCTCAGGGGGCTCTGTCCTAGGTCTCTTTTCTGGGGGCTGAGAGGCCCTATCTGGGTGAGATTGAGATCCTCTAATTAATGAAATTAAATCTTCTGCCAAGGTAAGCATTTGAGAACTGGCAGAGGGCCTGGTGGAAGGGGGTTTAGCAGGCACTGTTTTAGTAGTCTTGGCTGCTTTAGCCCTGGCGAAGGCCTTAATGGACATGGCTGCTGGAGGCCTAGCAGCACCACGTGCTGGGGTAGAGACATCCAAGGGAATGGTGTCTGATAAGTCAGTGGTAAGCACCGTAGTGGTTAAAATTTCTGAGGCCGATTCAAGAGTGTTAGCAGGGACCTCAGTTGTAGTGAAAGTTTCAGGTGTAGTTTGATCAGTTTTCTCGGTTTCGGCCGAAACCGAGACACTCATGATTTGCTTAACCATGGTTTCGGCGAAACCGCGGACATGAGTGTCGGTCTTTTCTTTCGTTTTTGGCAGAATCACGAGTCGGAGGGTCCGGCGGCATAATGTACGCAAAGTCAGAACCGAAAAACTGTTCTGCAAACTCTGACCGGCGTCTAAGCGTTAAATCGGTTGAAAGAAGCACAGGACGAACAAGCTGCTACGTCGTGGGCTGGGCCTAAACAGGGCAGGCAGTAAGAGTGGAAATCTTTATGAGGTATTTGTTTCCCACAAGTTAAACAATTATTAACTTTTTCTGACATCGGCTGAGGCAAGAAAGAGTCCCCAACGGGGTACTTAGCTTTAGAAGTCTTCGAAGTAGTATTCGGTAGAAGTAATCTCTGGATCCGACCGACCGGCACTTGCGAACAGCTTCTGCTTGGCCACGGCAAGAAAGACTGAAGAAAATGGCGTCGGCTGATGCTTATATACCCAAAGACCAACAGAGATGACGTTGGGTGAAGTGCGACATCAGCCGAAGCCGGACCCGAACTTTGGAATCCGGCCGACTGAAGGGCTGCCTGACGACAGGACAACCCAGTTGTTATGACTGCAGATGTATCCATGAAGGACATCAGGGAATCACACCTAACAAGGCCAGAAGGGGGCAATGAGTATCAACTGTGTCCTGAGGTGTCTTGCTTTCTGAAGAACTCTCGGAATTAATGGAAAAGATGGAAAGGCATAAAGGAGACCTGGAAGCCAATCATGAATCAGAGCATCCCTAGGGGACTCCCCCTCTGACGGCATCAGGGCAAAGTAGCTGCTGCATTTGTGTTTGATAGGGGAAGCAAACAGATCGCAGTTCAGTTGGCCCCACCAATGGAAGATCTGCTTTGTCACTAGAGTATTAAGGGACCACTTGTGAGGGGTCACAATAGCCCTGCTCAACTTGTCTGCCAGCATGTTGGATGCCCCGGGAATAGTACAGTTTTGTACCTACCATAAATGTAGATGTCCGATAGACATGCAACTGCAGTCATAACATGTGGGTTGTCCTGCCTCAGGCAGCCCTCGGTCGGCCGGATTCCAAAGTCTGGGTCCGACGTCGGCTGATGTCGCATTTCTCTCCAACGTCAGAGCGGCTGGAGTACATAAGCATCAGCCAACGCCATTTTCTTCAGTGTTTCTTGCCCCAGATGCCAGGTGCCCTCCAAGGAAGGCTGTAATCAAATTAGAAGACAAAAACAGGATTCCAAACAAATAAATGAGCAATAAAACAAATACACCATAACAGATATCCCCAGCTAAGAGAAACAGGGACAGGAATGGACCCTAGGCATAGAGGGGTATGGAGGGAGGGAAAATCCGACTGCAGTTGCATGTCTATCGGACATCTACATTTATGGTAGGTACAAAACTGTACTGTGTCCTTCAAGAATGCAACTGCAGTCATAACATGTGGGTAGAATACCATAGCTTAGCTGGGGGAGGAGGAATGCTCTAGGAAAAAGATGGTGTGGCAATCAAACCCTGCAGGACTGCCGAAGCAAAGCCTGCTCTGGATCTGGAGTATAGAGGGAGATTGTAGTGTTTGGAGAATGTATGCACGGAGCTCCATGTAGCAGCTTCTAGAATGTCCTTGGTAGGCACCCCTCTTAAGAATGCTGTAGAGGTGGCTGTAGCTCTAGTGGAATGTGGTCTGACATTGGCTGGAACAGTCTTTCCATGAAAGGAATAACAGAATCTGATGCAATGTCCAATCCATTTAGAAATAGTCTGTTTTGAAATTGCTTTTCCTTGGACTGCAGGGGCGTAAGCTACAAAAAGTTGTTCAGACTTCCTACTAGCCTTGGTTCTGTCCAGGTAGTATCGAAGTTGTCTGTGAATGTCCAAGGTATGCAACAGTCTTTCCCCCTTATTCTCAGGATTGGGGAAGAAAGCAGGCAGATGAATGGCTTGATTTAAAGAAACCCTAGATACCACCTTTGGCATAAAAGTAGGGTTGGTCCTTAATGAAACCCTGTCTCTGTGAAAAATAATAAAGGGTGGTATTGCCATTAGGGCCTGTAGCTCCGAAACCCTTCTTGCTGAGGTAATTGCCAACAGGAAAGCTGTCTTACATGAGAGAAATTGCAAGTCGACTGAAGCTGCTGGCTCAAATGGAGGTAGAGTCAGTTTTTCTAGGACAAAATTGAGGTCTCAGGCTGGCACTGGGGCCTTTCTTGGTGGCTTAATGTTCTTGATTCCCCTGAGGAATTGCCTTAGTAAAGGGTGAGAAAAAACAGGAGGATCAGTGTTGTATCTAGCTGAAATAGCAGATGCATGTATCTTTATGGAAGAATATGAGAGGCCGTTCTTTAATATATCTGCCAAATATTCCAAGATGAGTGGGATGTTCAACAATGATGCATCATGTCCCTTGCTGGTATTCCAATTGCTGAATCTTTTCCACTTTGCTAAGTAAACCTTTCTGGTGGATGGTCTTCGAGCCTCTGCTAGTATCCACTGAACTTCCTTGGAGAGAGATAAGCTGAATTTATTTATGGGATCTCCCAGGCTGTTAGCTGCAGTGTCTGAAGATTTGGATGCAGTGTTTCGAAATTGTGTTGAGTCAAAAGTAGAGGCCACTGGGGAAGGGCCCACCTCCTGGTGTGACATATGCTCCGTAGTAGTGGGTACCAGTGTTGTCTTGGCCAGTCCGGAGCTATTATGATTCCCTTGGGTTTCTCTGCTTTGATCTTTAGTAATACTGAGGCCATCAGTGGCAGAGGTGGGAATGCATAGATTGTTAGGGAGTTCCAGTTGAATGAGAGGGCATCTATTTTCCAAGCTTTTGGATGGTATGTCCTTGTGCAGAATTTTGGTAGAAGATGGTTGAGGTGAGAGGCAAATAGGTCCACTTCTGGCTTGCCCCATGTCAAAGTGAGTTGTCTGAAGGCCTTCGGATGTAACCTCCACTCGTGTGGATCTGTGAAATTCCTGCTTAGGCTGTCCGCCAACACATTGTCTTTTCCTGGAACAAACTGGGATTGTAACTGGATGTTTAGGCTCAGTGATTTCTCCCAAAGTTGCATTGTCAGTCTGCAAAGGGGGTAAGAGTGGGTGCCCCCTTGCTTGTTTATGTACCACATCACAGTGGTGTTGTCTGTCCGTATCAGTAAATGGCCTTGCTGGAGTTGGTGCTGAAAGGCCTCGATGGCATGCATTACTGCCAGCATTTCCTTTAGGTTTATATGCAGATGTGTTTTCTTTGGAGACCATTGTCCTTGTATACACCTGCCTTCCATGTGCGCCCCCCCATCCAAGGTCTGAGGCGTCTGTAGTCATGGTCTGTGTTATCTGTGGTCTTTTGAATGACATACCTGTGTTTGCCTGGCTCACCGAGGCCCACCATAGGAATTCCTTTTGTAGGCATGGAATGAGTGGTATGATTGTCTCCAAGTTGTTGCTGTGTTGAGACCAAATGCTTTTTAGGTATCATTGAAGCTTTCTCATGTGTAGTCTTGCTAATGGAACCAGGAGAATGCAGGATGCCATGTAACCCAGGGCCTGTAGGAATCTCCTTGCAGTCATCTGGGTGAGTTTTGCTAAACCTTTGAAGTAATGAGTTAACTTCTCTTGCTTGTCTTCTGTCAGGTAAGCCATCTGAGAGGCTGTGTCTAGTTTGGCTCCTAAGAAGATTATTTGCTGGGATGGCTGCAGTCTTGACTTTTGGAAGTTGACTGTGTATCCCAGAGCTTGAAATCGTATGACATAATCCAGGTTTTTGTCAACATCAATTTGTCGTCGCTTGTATGAGGCAGTCGTCCAGGTACGGGTAAATTTGTATACCCTGGAGCCTGCAATGAGCAATTACTGAAGCCAGGCATTTTGTGAATACTTTGGGTGCAGTAGATAAGCCAAAAGGCAATGCTGAGAATTGATAATGCTCTGGCCCTGCAAGAAATCTGAGGTATCTTCTGCAGCTGTGTCTGATAGGGACATGCAGGTATGCCTCCTTGAGGTCCAGAGTAATCAGCCACGACCCCTTGCCCAGCATGGGAAGGAGTTGCTGTAGAGTCAGCATTTTGAACTTTGGTACTATGAGAAAGGTGTTTAATGCGGACAAGTCCAGTATTGGTCTCCACTGAGATTCTTTTCTTGGAACAAGGAACAGTCTGAGTAAAACTCCTGGTCTTGTTCTTGTTGTGGAACTCTTTCTATTGCTTTCATCAGAGTCAGCAGAGTGATTTGCTTGATAGCCTCTGCCCTCTGATTTTGTGGTAGGTTTGGCATGCCTTGTTTTCTTGGTAAGGTATGAAAATGAAACCTGTACCCTCGGTCTATAATGTCCAAAATCCATTTGTCCTTTGTCAGTCTGTGTCAGTTTTCTGCAAACAGAGATAATTTCCCGCCCAAGGGAGCTTCTAGTTGTTCCCTGGTAGGCGGTAATAGAGGAAAGTCATTGAGATTGTGGTTGTGGGGCAGGTGAAACCCCTGCATCACTTCTTTGGTTTCCTGGCTGCCGTTGTCGTCCCCTGTAAGGGCCTCTGTATTGGCCTCTTCCTCGGCCACGTCTGTTCTTACCCCTTTGAAACTTTTCTGGATTAGGAAAGGACCAGTTTTTTGAAGGCCAATTCCTACTGAATCTGGGGGGTTGAACCTGGAAGAAATCTTTCACAGTCTGAACTGATTTTGCTTTTTCTTCGATGGTCTTTAACACATCCTTAGCATTTGCACCAAAAAGCTTGTTCTTTTCCAGAGGTGCATCCAGAAGTTTTGCTTTTACATGATCTGGTAGAGGTTGATCTTTTAGCCAAGCATGTCTACGAATGACTGCCCCTGTCATAGCTGCCCTCCAGTGCATCATATCCACACTGCAGGAAGTGATTGCTTACTTGCTGAGTGTTATGTACAGCTTCCTGCAAAGTCTTCCTGTCTAAAGGATCAGGAGTGGCTAATGTTTTTTGTAAATCTTCTAACTGATATTGTAACATATGAAAAAGGCAATTTAAAGCTCTCATAGATAAGGTAGTGGATGCGTAAACCTTTTTGCCCCATCTCTCTAATGACCTAGCTTCCCTGTTGGAGGGCAAAGGATTTTTTTGAGGTGGAGGCTGAAACTCCTTTAGGCCCCTGTGAAATAGTTTCCAAATCAGCAGTATGGGCCCTGAATAAATGCGAATGAGTTTCTGGGACCCTGTAATACCTGTCTGGCTTGGCTGGAGCAGGAGGAAGAGAATCAGGGGTAGCACTAGAATCAGAATACAAATCATCCAGAACATCAAGTACAGGAGGAATAGCTAAGGGCCTGTGCTGAGGCTTCTTAAGGAAAGTCCTAAGGCGTTTCCTAGAATAAGAATATTCCTGACCTTGCCACTTGAAATGTTCCCTCATGGTGTGCAGAACTTCCCCAAAAGAAATATCCTCAGGAGGGGAGGCCGAGGGGATGGAATCTTCTGCATCCGAGTCCTCATAGGTCTGAAAGAGCTCTTCCTGGCTATCAGAGTGGATAGAGCCCTCAGAATCTTCATCTGAAGGAGTAGGGTCAGAGGGTTCAACCCGGGGCCTTTTATCAGGAGGAGGCTGGGATCCTCTCTCAGGATGGGCCTGTGAACCTCTAATCATGGAAATTAAATCAGCAGCCATGGACATAATTTGTGTCTCTGGAGTCGGCTGAGGTAAGGATTTAGAAGTAATATGCTTTGTTTTGCTGGCTGCCTTAGCCCTAGTGTAGGCCTTAATAGACATGGCCATAGGGGGCCTGGCAGCTCCACGTGCAGGAGTGACCTTGTCTACAGCAATGGTCTCGGGCATTTCCTCGGTTTCGGTATCCGGAGGAAAATCTATAACTGGCGTCAGAGTAATGTCTGGAATCGGAGTCGTCGGTAATGCAGTGTCTTCGGTTCGGAGTGGTAGAGAGACCGTCTCAGAGGGAACCGGAGCACTCACGCTAGGTTTTGGCGTGGAGTCGGTGGTAGACGTGGGCCGAGGATGTCGGTCCCGGTCTTTTCGCTTTTTGGGAGTTTGCGATGTCGGGAGATCCGACGGCATGGTGTAAGCAAAATTATCGCCGAAAAAAATCTTCAGCGAACTCCGCCCGGCGCCTGAGAGTGCGCTTGTTGAAGCGAGCACAGGCTACACAGGCCGAGACGTCGTGGTCTGGGCCCAGGCAAGGGAGACAGTAAGAGTGGAAATCCTTATGAGGTATTGGTTTACCACAAGAAAGACAATTGTTAACTTTTTCAGTAATTTCTGACATCGGCTGAGGCAAGTAAAGGTCCCCAACGGGGTACATAGCTTTTTTGATGACTTCGGTATCGTAGAATACAGGAGCTGACCGACCGGCACTTGCGAACTGCTTCTGCTTTGGGCACCGCGCGGCAAGAAAGACTGAAGAAAATGGCGTTGGCTGATGCTTATGTACTCCAGCCGCTCTGACGTCGGAGAGAAATGCGACATCAGCCGCCGTCGGACCCAGACTTTGGAATCCGGCCGACCGAGGGCTGCCTGAGGCAGGACAACCCACATGTTATGACTGCAGTTGCATTCTTAAAGGACATGTGCATTGCTCACTACCAAACCCGCATGGCCTCACAACAAAGCAGATAAAAAAGCATGCTCCCTTGCTTGTTTATGTACCATACAACAGCCATGTTTGTCTGTGTGAACTGCTAATGTCCCTAAAGGAAGGCAGTACTGAAAAGCTTGCAATGAGAGGACTGCTCTCATCTCCAGAACATTTGTGTGCAGTTTGGTCTCTGGCTGAGACCATGCCCCTTGGACAGTCTTCCCCAGGGAATGCCCACCCTAGGAGGAAAGCGTCCATGGTCACCGTGGCAGTCGGAACTGGGGGAGAAAAAGATGTGCCAGCTAGGAGGTCTGGGGAGTCTATCCATCACGACAGATACTTCCTATATATTGGAGTGAGACGTATAGGGACTGGCAGAGGATGAGAAAGAGTGAACCACTGAACTACCAGGGTCCACTGCAGAACTCTCATGTAATATTTAGCCAGCGGAACCAGAAAAATGGCTGCTGCTGTAGAACCTAGAGCTGAGCAATACTGCAGGATGAATTTGCTCCAGAACAGATTGTACATGACAATGGATAAGAAGCACGCATCGGGGGGAAAAGCTGCAATCTCCATGGTAGTGTCTGACTGAAAGCCTATGAACTCCAGCTGTTGAGATGGGGTCAAAGAAGACTTGGCAAGATTCAGTGTTATCCCCAACTGATAGAAGAGACGACGAAGAAAGCATGTGGTCTCCACCAGTTGATGCTCTGTGGGAGCTGTGAGAAGCTAATCATCGAGATAGAGAAACACCTGGAATCCCTGCAGCCTGAGATGACATGCCACCACTGCCATACACTTGGTAAACACCCAGGGGCTGCAGAGGGTCCAAAGGACAAGACTCGTAGGCGAAAGTGGAGAAATCTCCTGGACCGCCTGTCTATTTTGATATAGTACGCATCCTGAAGATCGATAGAGCACATCCAGTCATTCTTGCACAGAAGGGGCATAATTGACTGTACAGTGACCATCTGAAACTTCGACCTCTTGACAGATAGATTTAATTGACTGAGGTCCAGAATTGGATGCAGGTCCCCTGTTTTCTTGGGTACCAAAAAGAAGCAGGAGTAACTTCTGGATTCTCTCTGTCCTGTGGGGACCTTTTGGATGGCTCTGTTTTGAATGAGGTTGGTCACCTTCAAATGGGCTAACTCTCTCTGACCAGGTGGCAGAGTTCCGCTTTTCAGTGGGGGGGGGGGGGCAGAAAAAGGAATACAGCAGCCCCTGGATATAATTTTTAGCACACATTGATTGGTTGTAATGTTTGCCCAGGTCGAAGGGTGCAAAGATAAACGAGCCCCAAATGCCTCCAGGGAGGGACAGCCAGGCAATGCCTCAGTGGCACTAAAAAGGCTTCTCAGAGAAAGGTTCCCTGGAGCCCTGGTTTTGTGGGCCTCCTCTGCCCCTAGGGTGGTGTCAACCATTGAAACCTCTCCCCTGTCCCCTGGAAGAGGAATCTTCTTGAGCCTTCTGAAAGGAAGACTACGACATATGGAACCACATCTTCTTGCTCCCCCATTGGGTCTTGGAGAAGGACCTTTGAGGGGGTAGAGAATCTGATCCCTACAGCCGACAGTGTCTTCCCCTCTTGCTCACTGGGAGTCAAAGTTTCCTTAATACTTGGTCCAATGACGGTTGAACCATCAAAGGGGGGGATTGGTGAACAATGCTTTAAAGACCTCTGCAAACCCGCATAAACGAAGCCAGGCATGAAGCCTGATGGCAATGCCTGTGCCCGCCGCCCATGTGGTACCCTCTGCAGCACTGGATATCAACCTCATGGACAAATTAGCTATGGATGGGAGATTGGCCAGCTTGGGAGAAACAACCTTAAAGTCCTCTGCCGACATGAACTCCAAGAGGGAAGTGGTAAGCTGCTTTATCAAGTTCCTCTGAAGACAGGTGAAATGTGTCAGGTAGTTTACGGATCACAGGCTAAAAGAAGCTGATGTGAACACCCGCTTTCCGTATCTGTCAATCGCTTTCGAGTCACGATTGGGAGGATGAACAGATGAACTCTGTTCTGCCAGCTCTTTCTTGGTGGCAACAGCTACCACAATCACATCAATTGGAACTGCCTTGGACCAAAACACCTTGTCCAATGGGGGGGGCTCAAAAACTTGTCCACACTCTCAGGTACTGGCTCCACTGTATTGGGTTACTTCCAAGCCTCGCTGGCAGTAAGGTTGATCAAGGGGTCAGCGGGGGGGGGGGGCACCCAAGAGGTAGACGGGCCCGTACCAAAGGCCTCCAGAAACACAACTTCCTCAGAGGATGAGGGCTGGGCACACCAATCGCCCATGGCCTTAAGAATCTCCAGGATGTCCCCAAAAGGAGACATCATCGGGCGGTGACCTTTGGGAGCTGTCCCCTTCATCAATATCCATGTCCTCCATCGGGTAGTCAAGATGCCTCCTCTTACATGTCCTCTTCCGAAGAACTTCCTCAGTGGGAGGATCAAGGTAAAACTTGGAAGAGGTGGGGACCCCGATAGGATAACTTCCTCCTGGAGGCCAGGTCTAATGGGCTGACCAAGAGAAGGATGAGAGGGTTTGCTCAAACTCTGGGACTGGGATGGAGCATGACGAGCAGGGGAGGCTGCTCTGGTAGCAGAGAGAGATCTTTCCACCACCCAGAATCTGGAGGGATTGGACGAAGCCCCCTCTCTCTCACCCACTGACACCACCACAGTGGAGCAAGGAGCAGACCCTGCCAGTACCTCCAACACTCCGGAGAAGGCTGGCCTGGAACTATCAAGAGGTGAAGCACTGAGGGGCAGAGAACGCCAGTCCAAAAAGCCCGGACCCAAACCCGTTCCCATGGACTTCGGGGAGACAATCCAAACTGGTGGCTCCTCCTGCACCGGGAGAAGAGAAGCAGTACTAGCCATAGACTCTGATAGGGTAGGGCCAAGAGAAGTCACAGAAACCCCCACCACCTCCATGCTGGGCAACTACTCCCCTAAGTCCAAACCCTGTGAAGTTAAATGAGGAGAAAGTAGTCAGGGAGTGAGAGAAGGCTTCCTAATCCTGTGGGCTGGGGAAGCCAAAAGTCTCAATTCGATTTGAGATTTCAAGAAGGACCACATCATCTAGTCCATGTCAGAAAGAAGGATGCTCCTGAAGGATCGGGAAGAAATAGAGGACCTAGCTGGAGATCCATGTCAGGACCCCGAGGATCTTCTCTGATGGTCCGGGGAACAGGTCCTACAATGAGGTGTAAACAAATGATCCACTCCCAAAGGATCCGGAGGAAGACCCTCAACAACAGAATTCAATGGTATTCGATCTGAGGAAACGTAAGGGTCTGAGGGAAGAGCTCTCAAATCCATGGATCAGAAGGGGTCAGATCTGTGACAGGTCTGCTCTGGCTCGGATCCAAAGGTCTTGATCTGGAGGCCTTGGATCCGGGAGTCAACTCTGAAACCCTCGGATCCAAAGACCTGGGACCAGAGGCCTTGGATCCGGGAGTCAACTCTGAAACCCTCGGATCCAAAGACCTGGGACCAGAGGCCTTGGATGTGGAAGTCGACTCTCTAGAAGTCCTCGGAACCGAGACCCTCAGATCTAACACCGCTAAGGCTGGAGTCGGATCTGGGGATTTGGGATCCGATAGCCTTGCTTTCTTACTCAAAACCTCCCTGGAAGAGGACGAAGACGGAGCATTTCTTTTATGGTCATAGGGGCGTGACTTGGTCGAAGACTCTCTGACCAAGGGACCCCCCCCCCCCAATTCATGGCTTTTAGAAGCAGCTTATTTCAGCTGTCTACCAGAGCCCTGGGGTTGAATGTGGCCAGTGCTGACACAGTAGAAGCACTTCTTGTGTGAGTCGGAGACGAGCATCTTCCGACTGCAAGAGGCACACCTCTTAAACCCTAAAGGCTTCTCCGACATAGCGAGGAAAAAACACAACCAAGACTGGTGGGGCAAAGTGAAGAGGAGTCAGAAAACCAAGCACGAGTTCTAAACACTAAGGTCTGTCCTACATACAAGCACACTGAAAAACCCAAGAAATTTACAATATGACAAGAAAACAAATGCCCAAAGGAAAAAGTCTACACTAAACTACACTAACTGTCCCAAACCAAAAAGGGAGTTAAAAAAGAAACAAACCAATGGGAGGCAAAAGGGAACAATGGTTCACTAGACGGAGTCTACCAAGGTTAAAAACTTAAGGTAATAAGGAAAGAATAAATAGAAAAAAACCCAAAGAAAATACCTACTTATTGGCAAGTTCGAAATTCCTGAGAAGCTGAGCAATCTGCGTCTGTCAGTTAATGTGGCAAATGAGATCTGAGGGGTTGCAGGGCAGCAGAGCATTATGGGAGGGGAGGAGTTTGAGCAAAGCTGTTATCTAAGTTTTTGCTGGCTTAGATCCGAGACCCATGTGTGATGAATGGTGACTAGGATAACATCAGATCAGCTGAACAGCTTTCCTAAAGGACTTAGATGTGTCAAGATAATACCCGAGTTGCCTATGAACATCCAAAGTACATAGAATCTTTTCAACCACTTTTTGTTTTTTTGCTTCAGGAATGAATACAGGGAGACTGACTTGATTCAGAGTTAACTATGAAACTACTTTTGGCATAAATGAGGGATTTGTTCACAGAGAAAAGTACAGTTGTGTACACCTACCATAAATGTAGATATTTGAGTGTATTCACTGTTGCAGTCATCACACTTGGGTTATCTGTCTGCAGGTAGCCCTCAGTCGGCCCAAATACCAGAGTCTTATTATTTCTGTGACAGATGATGTCACTTCTTCCATGACGTCAGGTCATCAGGGGTATAAAACAGGCAGCCGATGCCGTTACATCAGTTCTTCTTGCCCCAAATGTCAGGAGCCCCCAAATAGGGAGCTAGTATATGGTGGGGAACACCACCAGTAAAAAGTAAATACCAATGCCCTTAGGAATAGCCAAAGAGAGGAGAGGTAGATAGACAAAAAAAAATGGGGCTGGAGGGAGGAAAACCAGGACTGCAACAGTGAATACACTAGAACATCTACATTTATGGTAAGTGTACACAACTGTACTATGTTCTTCGTGTTTCACTGTTGCAGTCATCACTGACTTGGGTTGATTCCCAAAGCTGAGGAAGGGCGGAGAAAGTCAAGAAGTGTTAGGGCTGGCTAGTAGGCCTTGCAAGACTGCTGTAGCAAATCCAGCCCTGGATTTGGAAAAGATAGGTAAGTGGTAATGCTTGGTGAAGGTGATTACAGAACTCCAGGTTGCAGCTTCTAGAATGTCCCTGGTAGGGACTCCCCTGAGAAATGCTGTAGAGGTAGAAGTAGCCCTATTAGAATGTGTTCTTACCCCCTGAGGGGTTGGTTTTCCATGGTGCTTGCAGCAGAAATGCATGCAGTGTGCTATCCATTTGGAAATGGTTTGTTTTGAAATGGCCTTACTCTCTGCCACTGTAGCAAAGCTGACTAGCAGCTGGTCAGATTTTCTGAAAGGCTTAGTCCTATCAAAGTAGAACCTGAGCTGTCTGTGCACGTCCAAAGAGTGCAGGATCCTTTCCCCTTTATTCGGAGGGTTAGGGAAGAAGGTTGGAAATGGATGGATTGGTTTAGAGCCATACTGGACACCACCTTAGGCATAAAGGATGGGTTAGTCCCGAGGGAAACCCTGTCAGCATGGAAAATAATGAATGGTTCCACAGCCATTAGTGCTTATAACTCAAGACACTCTTCTGGCTGAAGTTACTGCTAAAAGCAAGGCTGTTTTCCAAAAGAGGAATTTTAACTCTGCTGAAGCAGCAGGTTCAAAAGGTGGAAGCTTGAGCTTTTCCAATATAAAGTTAAGGTCCCAGGCTGGGGTGGGTGCTCTCCTTGGGGGTCTTAAGTTGTGAGCCCCTCTCAGGAACTGTTTGATGAGAGGGTGAGAAAAAAGAAGTGGTTCAGTATTATAATGAGCCAAGATGGCAGAGGCACAAATCTTAAAGGAGGGGAAGGAGAGGCCTCTGTGTAGTAGTTCTGCTAGGTAGTCCAGGATTAGAGGTAAGGAGGGCACAGCTGTGTCCTTTCCTTTAGATTGAGTCCAAGAACAATAACTTTTCCACTTTTCAGCACAGGATTTCCTAGTACAAGGCCTTCTGGCTTCAAGAATGACATCCAGCACCTGTTTGCTGAGGGTTGCTGGTGGGGTATTCAAGGGATAAGCCAGGCTGCAAGGTTTTGGGTTTGCAATTGTGGATGCAAAATCTGTCCCTCCTGCTGTGACAGCAGGGTAGTAGTCTGGTGTAGGAGCCAGGGTGGCAACATTGTCAGGCTGTGCAGGAGTGGGTACCAGTGCTGGCGTGGCCAGTCCGGGGCAATCAAAATTGCCCTTGGCTTGTCTTCTTTTATCTTGAGTAGTACTCTTGAGAAAAGGGGGAGAGGGGGAAAAGCATAGATGAGAGATTTTCCCATTGAAAGGATAGGGCATCCACCTTCCAGGCCCTGCTGTGAGGGCTCCTGGTGCAGTATTTGCTTAACTGGTGGTTCTCGGGGGAGGCAAAGAGACCCATCTCTGGTGTCCCCCACCGCTGGATCAGATGGTTGAATGTGCTGGGATTCAATTTCCACTCGTGTGGGTCTAGGAGATTTCTGCTTAAGTCGCCTGCCAGAGAATCTTGCTTGCCTGGCAGGAATTGAGCTTGTAGATGTACTTGGTTGCTCAAGGCTGTGTTCCACAGGGCCATGGCTAACCTACACAGTGGGTAAGAATGGGTTCCCCCCTGCTTGTTTATGTACCACATAACTGTGGTTCAGTAGTTGTCCTGGAAGGATTAGGTATCTGAAGGCTGTTAGAGCATTCTGTACAGCTAGCATGTTTTTCTGACTGATGTGCAGCAGAATCTGCCTTGGGCTCCAGTGGCCCTGAATGCATTTGCCTGCCATGTGAGCCCCCCATGCATAGTCTGATGCGTCTGTTGTCAGGGTTTGGGTGGCATGGGGTTGAGTGAAATGCAGTCCCTTGTTGTGGTTGCATGCTTCTGCACACCAAAGGAAGTCTGCCCTTAGACAAGGTATAATAGGAATGACAGTTTCCAAGTCCTGAGAATGCTGGCACCAAAGACTTTTTAAGTACCACTGAAGTTTCCTGAAATGCAGTCTTGCACATAGAATTAGCAGAATACATGAGGCCATGAACCCTAGGGTTTGCAGTATTTTTCTTGCAGATAGCTAGGTTCTGGTGGCCATTTGTCTGAAGTAGTCTGTAAGATAGACCAGTTATCCTGAAGTTAGAAATGCCATCTGGGAAGTTGTGTCCAAGCTTGCTCCCAGGAATACAATCTTTTGACTGTGTATTAGTTGAGAATTACTTTCGTTAATGGTGTACCCCAATGAAGTGAGAAGGTTTTTTACAAATGCCAGGTGCTGAAGAAGCAATTCCTGACTGTCCGCCTGAATCAGGCAGTCGTCCAAGTATGGGTAAATTTGGATATTTCTCTGCCTGCAGTATGCAATGGCCGGAGCCAGGCATTTTGTGAATACTCTGGGCACAGTAGATAAGCCAAAGGGAAGTGCAGAGAACTGATAGTGCATAGATCCTGCCCTGAAACACAGATATTTCCTGCATGACTTCCTTATGTGGATGTGCAGATAAGCTTCTTTTAAGTCTAGAGTGACTAGCCAGGTATCCTTGGCTAGCATAGGGAGAAGCTGTTGCAGGGTAAGCATCTTGAATTTTGGGACCACCAGAAAGGTGTTGAGAGTTGAAAGATCCAGGGCAGGGTGCCAAGAGCCCTCTTTTCTGGGCACCAGAAAAAGTCTGGAGTAGAAACCCTGACCCCTTTGTTCTACTGGAACAGGCTGAATAGCTCTGATATTGAGCAGGGAAAGTACTTGCTTTTGGGCCACTGGTTTGGAGGAAGGTCTGGAAACCCGCTTGGGGTTGGCAGTGAATGGAAGTAGAATTTGTACCCCTGGGATACAATGTTGAGGACCCTTCGGTCCCATGTGATGGATATCCAGTTTTTTTGCATGAAGAGCAAGTTTCCCTCCTAGGGGCACAAGCTGTTGGGCAGGGCTGGGAGGTAGACTTGGAAAGTCATAGTGAACTTTTTCCATAGAAGGCGGCTTACCACTCCCTGTTTTTGGGGTGGGGGACACTCCATTGCTTGGATCTTTGCATACCCTGACACTGTAGTCTGGGTGGCCTGTTTCCCCTGGGTCTTGTTTGGGAAGGCCTGAAAGTGGCTGGAAAGGACCAGTGTTTTGAAGGGCTATCCCTACTGAATCTAGGTGGTTGCACTTGTAAGAATTCTTTTACAATTTGCAAAGATTTACCTTTTTCTTCCATCTTTTTAAGAAATGATTCTGCTTCAGTGCCAAACAAACAGTCCTTATTTAAAGGAGCATTATTTTGCTCTGGTTAGATTTAAAAGACCTGGATGTTCCTCCCTGCTTGTTTATGTACCACATAACTGTGGAACTGCCTGTTATCATCTGTAAGGGTTCTGGTGACCACAAATGATGAAGAGATTCTACAGCATGGATCACAGCTAATATCTTTTTCAAACTGATGTACTTTACCCTGTTTAAAGTGTTTCGAAAGGCCTTCCACTTTTATCAACACTGAAACAGCACCCTATGCAAAATCAGATGCATCTGTTGCTAAAGGCTGAGATGGGGTAGGAATAGAAATGGGTTGAGCTGCATTTGCACAACTATGCTCCCTCCACCACACTACACCAAAGGTCTTGTCACAAATCCCAAAATTGGAAAGTGAAACTCCAAAGGATGAGAATGATGGGTCCACATGCTTGCAGTCTGGCAAGAGGAATCATATCATTCACAGAAGCCATGAACTCTAGGATCCTAAGAAATTCCTTGTCTGAATCTGAGACTGGATAACTCCAATTTCTCTTAGGTAGGAATGTCTTCTGCAGAAACAAATCTTGAAGGCATCCAAGAAATACTACCCTGTAAAGGAAAATGTACGGATTTTTGAAAGTTGATCTGAAAGCCCAAGGTAAGAAGGTGGTTTATAAAATATGAAAGGGACTCTTGGCACTTGGAAAAAGATTCTGCAAAGAAAAGCAAGTTGTCTACGTGAGGAAAATGTAAATGCCATGCAGTTTGCAATGGGCAATCATTTGAACTTGACACTTTGTAAAAGCCCTTGGACCTGTGGATAATCCAAAGGGCAATGTAGAGAACTGATGATATAGCCCAGACATAGAAAATCTGAGGATACGTCTGAACTCTGTGGCATTGGCAAACTGATGATAAGCATCTTTTAGGTGTAATGTTACTATAAAACTCACATGAGGAATGAGAGTAACAGACCTTGCAAAGTTAGTTTCTTGAACTTTGATACTTTCACAAGGCTGAGAAAGGACTGCTCTAACACAGGAATCCCTTTTTTGGTAACAAAAATTTTTGAATAAATTCCTTTTTCCAACTGACTATATGGCAAGAAAAATTCTTGAATAAAATCCTTTTCCCAACTGATTGTACTGCACTGGTTCTATGAACCCAAAGGCATGAATGTCCTGTAAAAAGTACAGTTTTGTACTTACCATAAATGTAGACGTTCGAGTGCTCATACAGCTGCAGTCATTACAGATGGGTTATCCTGCCATCAGGCGGGTCCTCGGTCAGCCGAATTCCAAAGTCTAGGTCCGGCGTCGGTTGTCGTCGCTTCTTCCCTGACGTCAGTGCAGCAGGGGTATAAAAGAGGCAGCCGACGCCATTTTCTTCAGTTTTTTTTGCCATAGATGTCAGGTGCCCACAGAAGGAAGGCAAAACATAATGTTATGCAAACATGCAATATAGATAAATCAAAAAACAGTAGTTGCAAGCAAATACACCATAAAAGAATACCCCAAATAGGTTGTATGATAAAGGTGTTTGTCATAAGGCCTGTCCTAAGAGGGGGGGGGGGGTAACCTGGACTGCAGCTGTATGAGCACTCGAACATCTACATTTATGGTAGGTACAAAACTGTACTATGTTCATCGTGCATACAGCTGCAGTCATTACAGATGAGAAGAATCCCAAAGCTAAGTAAGGGTGGTAGGCACTAAGTGGAACTAGGAGGAGTGAGGATGCCCTGCAAGATTGCTGTGGCAAAGCCCGCTCTAGATTCTGAGTATAGTGGAAGGTGGTAGTGCTTGGAGAAAGTGTGCACTGAACTCCAAGTAGCTGCTTCCAAAATGTCCTTGGTAGGGACTCCCCTGAGGAAAGATGCAGAGGTAGCTGTGGCCCTGGTGGAGTGGGATCTGATGTATGCAGGCACAGATTTTCCATGAAATGAATAACAAAAGCGTATGCAGTGGGCTATCCATTTTGAAATTGTCTGTTTGGAAATAGCCTTTCCTTGAGCACCTGTAGCATAGGACACAAAGAGTTGCTCAGATTTCCAGAATGGCTTTGTTCTGTCCAAATAATAACGAAGTTGTCTACGAATGTCCAAGGAATGTAGTAGTCTCTCCCCTTTGTTCTGTGGATTTGGATAAAAGGTAGGTAAGTGGATAGTCTGATTCAAAGCTACACTGGATACTACCTTTGGCATGAAGGTAGGGTTGGTTCGTAAGGAAACTCTGTCCTGATGGAAAATGATGAATGGTTGCACAGCCATGAGGGCCTGTAGTTCTGAAACCCTGCGTGCTGAGGTGATAGCCAGAAGGAAGGCTGTTTTCCATGACAAGTATTGTAGCTCTGTTGAAGAAGCTGGCTCAAAGGGGGGCAGGGTCAGCTTTTCCAATACGAAGTTGAGGTCCCAAGCTGGAACTGGTGGTTTCCTTGGGGGTTTTATATTTTTTGCCCCTCTGAGGAACTGCCTTAAGAGAGGATGTGAGAATAAAGGAGGGTCTGTGTTGTATTGTGCAAAAATGGCTGAAGAGTGGATCTTGAAAGAGGAGAAGGAAAGGCCACTGTTTAACATCTCAGCTAGGTACTGTAAAATTTGAGGTATATTTATTACCCAAGGATTCTGGCCCTTTTCTTGATTCCAGGAACAAAATAGTTTCCATTTGGCGGAGTAGGCTTTTCTAGTAGAAGGTCTTCTGGCCTCCAAGATAACATCCTGCACCTCCTATGAGAGGAGAGTCTGTTGGGAAATTAAGGTATTCTCCGTGCAGCTAGATTTAGGGTTTTCAGATGGCTGTGAAGGGTTTTGTAGTTGTGCTGGGACAACAGAAGAGGGACTAGAGGTAGGATCTATGGTGGAGAGTGTGTCAGGCTCTTTAGGAGCGGATACCAGTGTTGTCTTGGCCAGTCTGGAGCAATGAGAATCATTTGTGGCCTCTCTGCTCTGGCTTTTAATAGAACTTTGGTCAGTAGAGAAAGAGGCTGGAAGGCATAGACTGTCAATGTTGTCCAATTGAAAGAGAGTGCGTACACTTTCCAGACCTGTGGATGATAGGTCCTTGAACAAAATTTTTTCAACTGGTAATTTCTGTGGGTAGCAAATAGATCTAAGTCTGGCTGTCCTCATGCCTGAGTGATCTTTGAGAAAACTTGAGGATGCAACTTCCATTCGTGTGGATCTGTCATATTTCTGCTTAGGTTGTCTGCCAGTGTGTTTTCCTTCCCTGGCAGGAATTGTGCCTGTAGTTGAATTTGCAATTCCAGTGCTGTGTTCCATAGGGTCATGGCTTGCCTGCACAGGGGGTATGAATGAGTTCCCCCCTGTTTGTTTATGTACCACATGACTGTGGTGTTGTCTGTCCTTATCAATAACTGGCCTGGATGCAGTAGGTCTTTGAAGGTCATAAGAGCATTGTGCACGGCTAGCATCTCCTTTTGGTTGATGTGTAGGTGCTTCTCTTTTTGGGACCATTTTCCCTGAATGCACTGATCTGCCATGTGTGCTCACCAGGCGTAGTCTGAGGCGTCTGTTGTGATGATTTGAGTTGCTTGAGGTACACAGAAAGAGAGACCTGTGTTTCTTTGGCATGCTTGAGCGCACCACAAAAATTCCTTTTGAAGGCATGGAATGAGTGGTATAATTGTTTCCAAGCTGTGGCTGTGTTGAGACCATAAGTTTTTTAGGTACCATTGTAGTTTCCTCATATGCAGCTTTGCACATGGGATTAGTAGGATGCAAGATGCCATGAATCCCAGAGCCTGCAGGACTTTCCTTGCAGTTAGCCTGGTGAAAGTTGCCATTTTGCTGAAGTATTGAGACAGTTGCCCTTGTTTGTCTGGCGTGAGGTAGGCCATCTGGGTGGTTGTATTTAAGCTGGCACCCAGGAAAATTATCTGTTGAGAAGGTATTAGTTTTGATTTCTTTTTGTTCACTGTGTATCCCAGGAAGTTTAACAGTTTTATTACAAATGCCAGATGCTGCAATAGAATGTCCTTGCTGTCCGCTTGGATCAGGCAGTCGTCCAGATATGGGTAGATTTGTATTCCTTGTAGTCTGCAAAAGGCAATTACTGATGCCAGGCATTTCGTAAACACTCTGGGTGCGGTAGATAAGCCAAAGGGCAATGCAGAGAATTGGTAATGGGTTGAACCTGCAAGAAATCTGAGGTATCTTCTGCAATCTTGTCTGATAGGGACATGCAGGTATGCCTCCTTGAGGTCCAATGTTACCAGCCAAGACTCCTTGCCCAGCATGGGAAGAAGCTGCTGTAATGTGAGCATCTTGAATTTTGGCACCTGTAGATATGTATTTAGGATGGATAGGTCTAAGATAGGTCTCCAATCTTTGTCTTTCCTTGGTACCAGGAATAGTCTGGAATAAAAACCTTGACCTTGTTCTTTTGCAGGTACCTCTTGAATCGCTTTCATATCCATGAGAGCGGAAATTTGTCTTTGTGCCTCTGCCCTTTGATTTTGTGGCAGGTTTGGCATGCCTCTCATTTTTGGAAGGGTGTGAAAGTGGAACCTGTAACTTCTGTCTATAATGTCCAGAATCCATTTGTCTTTTGTAACAATATGCCAATTTTTTGAAAATAATACCAGTTTTCCGCCCAAAGGTGCTGCCATTAAAGCTTTGCTTGGCAGGTATAGGGGGAAGTCACTGTGTCTGTTTTCTAAATGACTGTGATCTATCTTCTCCACCTCTTGGGGTTGGTGCTTGCCACTGTCTTGCTCTGTAAGATCCTTGAGGTTGTCCTCTATCCCTTGGGCGTTTGTATCTACCCCTTTGAGGTCTGTCCGTGGCTGGAAAGGACCAATTTTTTGAAGGCCAGTTTCTGCTGAAGCATGGAGGTTGTACCTGCAGGAAATCTTTCACTGTTTGCATTGATTTCGCTTTTTCCTCCATTTTCTTTAGTACCTCCTCAGCTTTAACACCAAACAATACATCTTTTTGAAGTGGTGCATCTAATAACTTTGCTTTGACATGATCTGGTAAGGTTTGCTCTTTGAGCCAAGCATGTCTACGTATAACAGACCCCGTGACAGCAGCTCTACATGAGGCCTCTAAAGCATCAAAACCACACTGCAAGGTATGTTTACCCACTTGCTCTGCACCATGCAACAAATCCTGCAACTTTTCAAATCTGGTTGTTCTGTTTGTCATTTTGCTTTTCAACTGAGATAATAAAAACTGTTGGTACTTTAACATTTGGAATTGACAGTTTAATGCCCTCATGGTTAAAGTGGCAGATGTATACACCTTTTTCCCCCCACCTTTCTAATGCTCTGGAATCTCTCTCTGAAGGTAAAGGGTTTTTAGCAGTAGAGGCCTTTATTCCCTTGGGACCCTGTGAAATAGTTTCTGGGTCAGCAGTATGGCTTTTATAAAGGAACTGGTGAGAATCAGGAACCCGGTAATACCTGTCTGGTTTAACAGGGGCTGGAGGTAAAGAATCTGGATTAAGGCTGGCTTCTGTGTACACATCATCCAAAATATCTAAAACAGGAGGGATAGCCAGGGGCCTATGCTGGGGGAGCAGTAGAAATTCCCTGAGCCTTTTCTTGGAATCTGAGTAATCTTGGCCTTCCCAGTGAAAGTGTTCCCTCAATGTATGCAGGGTTTCCCCAAAGAGTAGTCCTCAGGGGAGACCGAGGGAATAGACTCCTCAGCATCAGAGTCTTCGAAAGGGGAATAGGCATAATCCTGGTCCTCAGAGTGTTCTGAGGTAATAGAAGCCTGGTCTGAGGAAGGGTAGTCTTCCTCCAATCTGGGTCTTTTGTCAGAGGGGGGTTGAGAACCCCTGATGAGAGTAATCAAATCCTCAGCCATTTTAAGCATCTGCTTTTTAGGCATGGGGCCTTGAGAGGAGGTCTGAGGACCCTGTTTTTTAGTTTTCATGGCTGCTTTAGATTTAGTGAAGGATTTAATAGATAAGGTGGAAGGCCTGAAGACGCCTTCAGAAATGGCAGGCCTGACTAAATTTTGAGTTTCCCCGCCAAGAGTGGAGTCGGTATCCGCAGTAGGAATGGAGACCGAGGAGCCTGCGACCTCGGATACTGAAGTCACCGGTACTGTAGTTTCATCGGTATTCAGGGGCTGCGTAGGTGCCTCGCTGAGAACCTGAGAACCGGTAGTCGGCCTAAGCGTGGTCTCAGTACTCGGTGCGGACCTCGGATGTCGGTCCTTATCTTTGCGTCTTTTGCTCAAAACTGGTGTCAGTGTATCTGGCAACTTGATATAATTAAATTTTTTTCCAAAATAATGAAGGGCGAACTCCACCCGGCGCTTAATAGTGCGCTTGTTGAACCTAGCACAAAAACAGTAGGCCGAGACGTCATGGTCTGGGCCTAAGCAAGGTATACAGAAAGAGTGGAAATCCTTATGCGGTATTTGCTTCCCACAAGAAATGCAATTATTAACTTTGTCTGACATCGGTCTGAGGCAAAAAAAAGTTTCCCCAACGGGGTACTTAGCTTTAAAGAAGACTTCGGCTGAAATACTTTCGTAAATCTCAGGAGCTGGCCGACCAGCACTTGGAAACTGCTTCTGGCACCGCGCGGCAAGAAAGACTGGAGAAAATGGCCTCGGCTGCCTCTTTTATACCCCTGCCGCACTGACGTCAGGGAAGAAGCGACGACAAACAACGCCGGACCTAGACTTTGGAATTCGGCCGACTGAGGACCCACCTGACGGCAGGATAACCCATCTGTAATGACTGCAGCTGTATGCACGATGAACATCCAGTGGAAACAGATCTATCTGGTTTTAAGGATGATGGAGAATCCCTTGAGAAGAGGGGATAATTTTCCAGTGACATCTGTAACCCTCATGAACTATTCTTAAAACCCACTTGCCTGATATAATCTTTTGTTACTGTGATAAAGTTAGACACAACTTAAGTGATAGGCCTAGGACAGGGGAAGCAAGAAGGAAAAAAGGGGGGGGCATAGTCATTATGAGATAGGGGCTTGATCTTTGTTTTGAAAGGATCCCTACTGCTTGCCAGAACCTCCCTGCCTTTCATTTTAGAATACTGCCTGAAGGAAGGCTGACAGGGTTACTGGAAACATTGGTATCCCCTGGAGTGCTTACGCACTTTGATATGATAGTATGCATGATGGAGACCTATAGAGAACTTCCAGTTAACCTTCCTTAAAAAAGCCAGGATGGACTCAGCAATGACCATCCAAAACTTTGAGTGATTCACAAAATGATTTAAACTGCTGACAGCCAAAATTGGTCTGAAGTCTCCATTCTTTTTTGGCACCAAAAAGAATCCTGAGAAAGCTCCAGATCCTTGTTGTTCTGGTGGGATTGACTGGATGACTTTTTTTTTCTAGCAACTTTTGTATTTCTGTAGTGCTGGCTTTCCTCTGACTTGGCAAAATATCAGGAATTCTTCTGTTGCATTTTAGAGAAAAATGGGAAAATGGTATATAATAACCTCTGCATGTAACAATGTGCACCCAAGAATCTTCAGTAATGGCAATCTAGGCTTGTGGGTGCAGGGAAAGGTGTCTCTTGATTGCCTCCAGAGTGCAGCAGTTGGGTAACCCTACAGGGACGGATGCTGATAAGGCTTGTCTGAGAAAGAACCTCTGAAGCCCTGATATTGCGGGACGGCTCTACTGTGAGGATATCATCAACCATTAGAATTCCCTTCTCTGATGCGAGGGAATCTTTTGCCATAGGAGTCTTGGGAAGAACCTTGCGACTTTCTGAACCACAGTTTTCTGTCCCCTCTCTGGTTTCAGGAAAAGGTTCTTTGAGGAGTAAAAAAATGGATTCCCAAGGTAGAAAGGGTCTTCCCATCTTGCACACTCCTGGGGGCCAAATAAGGTGGAGCCATCAAAAGGGGATTTGATGAATGAAAACTTGAAGGGTTCTGCAAAGTCACAGAGGTGCATCCAGACATGCCTTCTAATGGTTAAGCCCAAACCTATCATCAGCAGCTCCCTCTGAGGAATAAGAGATCAAGCTCATAGAAGCACTGGAAAAAGACTGGAGAGTGGCCAGCTTCGAATAAACTGTTTTCTTATGCTCTACAGACATGGACCCGCAGAGGATATTGGAGAAGTGTTTGATCAGTTCCCTCTCATAATGTGTGTAAAATAATTCAGAGATGTGAGGGCAAAGGTCACTGATATGTAGACATACTTCCCAAATCTGTCCAATGACCTAGATTACCTATTAGGAAGATGGACAGTAGCGCTTTGCTCTGACAACTCTTTCCTAGTGACTGTTGCAGCCACCATAAGCTCCACAGGGGGACCCTTACTCCAATGAGCCCTACCTTTAGGTACAATATGATACCTGTCTGGGTGTTTAGGGATGGGCTCTGTGACATCCGGACCTTTCCAAGCCCAGTGGAAGATGATGCCTATCCTTCTCATCTGTCAGGGGGGACTACACCAGTCATAGCTGAATTGGACCCAAAAGCCTCATGGAACACTGCCTCCTGCTGGGAAGGGGGGGGGGTTCAGAAGATGAACCGCCTTTCTGTTTCAGAAGTTTGAGTATCTCTCCAAATGAAACATCCTTAAGGGGTGATCTGGGGGACTCTTCCCCTTCATCGAAGTCAGTGTGGGCAGTCTAGGTGCCTCCTTTTACACATCTGCTTCTGGTGGGGCTTTTTGGTGGGAGGTTCTGGAGAAAACTCAGAAATGCCAGGAGTGTCCTGAAAGAGAAGAGTCTCGCGGCTTGGCCCGACCAGCTGTCCCCCAAAGGAGCAGGATGAAAAGACCCATCTTTCACAGCAGACAGGTGAGTGTATGTTGGACCCAAGGGGGGGTAAGGATGTCTTTTCCACTGAACAGGAGAAAGCTCTCTCCACTTCCTCAAAAGCTGAAGCCATGGGGGGGGGGGGGGGACTGGATCCGAAGAAGCCTGTGAGGTCCGAAACCCAATCCTTCCCCCAGCTCCACTCTCAAGACAGAAGTTGGAGAAAAGATATCCAGGTCTGAAGCCCTGAGAGGAAGGGTCAGCTCTGAAAACATTGCAGTTAATCCCCACCCACCAGATCCTGCATTGACACTACAGCCCCAAGATCTTTCTGGGTCCAACAAGGTCAGACCTGCCTGGGTCAAAGAAAGTGTCGGCCGAAGGAAGGCAAGTCTTCAGATCTGAAACAGACACACTCGGAAATCTCAGGTCTGAAAACCCAGAAACCACATAATGGTTCAGAGTAAAAGGTAATGCCTAGAGTTGAGTGGTGGAGAGGCTCATGGGTCTGAAGGGATCCACAGCCAGTAAAAACAACCAAACAAATTTGGGTTGTGAGAAATTCATCATCCTGTCCACATCCACTTCTGATAGGCTAGTGGACGGCTTGAGGGAAGAAGTTGATGGTGGATGGGAAGCTCTTTGAGGTGTCTCCTGGAGGAAGGGGGAATGAAGCCTCAAAGACACGAGTTCAGGAGGAAACCTTATCGACTTAGAGCTGGATCTAATCTCATCCAAATGAGAAGATGGATCTGAAGGTTTTGTTTTTGTTGGAGTTCTGCTCTTGGAGATGGTTGGAGCTGACAATTTAGATATTTTCTAGGGCGCTACCCAGCTTGAAGAAGATGAGACAGGAGAGCAGTCAGGGGAGTGCTATCTCAATTTCTTGGGTCTTTCTGTTGTATCCCCTGAGGATTTCTTAGAGGAAGATGGTACTCCAGAGTCAGAAGAAGTAGAGGATGGAAGTAAACCTTTCAGATTTATTTATCTTTTCAACCAGGTCCTGCTATTAAAGCTAGAGCATATGGATGGAAGTAAACCTTTCAGATTTATTTTTCTTTTCAACCAGGTCCTGCTATTAAAGCTAGAGCATATGTTGCAAAGAACATTTAGATGCCCCGGACCCAAACAGCACACAAATTGTGAATGGCTGTCAGAATTTGGAATTTTATATCTGCAAGTGTAGCACTTTTTAAAACCAGTAGGTTTTTCCTGAAACAGGTGAAATCACAAGAAATTATCAACAACAGTATTAATAATATCCAAATATAGCTAAGAAAGAAAGAAAAACATACCAGTAATGGTATTAGAAGACGAACCACAAGGACAGCAAAATAAAGGGAAAGGCTTAAGGCCCAAACACCAAACTAGTGAGGACACACTGAGAAAATAACACTTAACATTTTTTTATATCTATGTAGGGGAAGAGTACAACAGAAAATAACCCAAAAGAAGAAAAAAATAGAAACAGAAAATAAATAAAAATTGTACTAATCCAAAACAAATCACTCAACTAACTGTGAACATGACTTATCTCTAAAAGGGCAAATGAGATCTGAGGCATCTCAAGAGTCGTTGGGATGTTAAGGTAAGGGGAGGCACTCAAGCTACTGAGTGGCTGAGGATGGTTTTGAGGTTGGATACAAGACCCATCAGTTGAGGAATGGAAGAAAAATACAATATCAGATTTACAAAGATTCATTGTTGTCTACTTTTACACGAAGAAGAGCTGTCTGTACGAACAAACAATTAATCTGGGAAGCTTTAAGCATTCTATGATGAGGGAAATGCAAAATTTAAAATTACAATGACAAGCAGTCCAGTAAAAAACTTTGAAATTATGGGAAGTGAAAAGTAGATTGCCTTCATAAGTTAATGGATTTAAAAGAACAGTGTACAACTTAGTCTTATTTAAACATAGCCTGTGCAATTTTTCTTGAGCTAAAAGTTAATGTTTTCTGAAGGCATACATGCTGTTTTTCACATCAATCTGAGAGGGGAATGGAAAAAAGAAAAGAAAGGACAGTAATCAGTGTGCAAATGGGAACACGGGTTATAGCAAGTACTTTAGCATTACTAACCTTAACTTTAGGTTAGGTAATGCCTGTGGGGAAGGCTGCCAATTTGGAACAATTGTTCCTATGGGGTGGTTAAACATCATCTTTTGAAGGTGTGCATAGTTTTGTGTGCTTAGTCTAAGTTAATAGGGTGTTCATAAAATGTGTTAAGTTTTTCACTTTTAAGTTTTTGTTAAAACAAAAAGTCTTAAAAAATGTGACATAGGTTCAAATGAAGATGATAAGAAACAACTGCATACAAGATTAGCCTGCCAAACTTGAGTGTGTGCATGCAACACAAAAGCTGGAAATACATATTCAAAAAAAATGACATGCACAATAGGTGGAAACAATAGCTTTTTATCTTAATGGCTAAACTATCCATATTATTTTGGAACATAAATGGCCTTAAAGGCCTAGACAAAAAAGAAAATAGTACTGAATTACACTAAGAAATGCAGGGTTCAAATAGCAATGCGGCAGGAGACACATTTGGAAAGAAATGAGCCTGTGAATTAATTTGACAAAAACAGGATTTCAAGATGGATACTCACCAGAATATCAGGATCAAAGGAAAAGGACATTAATTACACTAATTGCAAGAGAGGTCTTACAGTGCCAGAGAGGAAAAAAGACAATAATGGTAGATTTGTGGTAGTAAGAGGCTGTTGGTAAGGCAGGAGGATTACACTGGCATGTACTTATATTCCACAAAGAACTGCTATTGGGGAGCCTAAGAAATTTTTGGGATAATCAGCTTTCAGCTGGGAATATTACTTATAGGTGGGGAGTGGAACTTTAATTTGCAATAGTGAAGATGTATCACAAGACCTAGTAGGAAAAATATAACAAAAGAGAGTGGATTTCTGAAGAAATGTATGAACATTTGGTACGGTAGATGTAAATTCAGTAGTAGGAACATGGACAGAATTTACATATTATTCCTCAATGTACAATATCTGGGCTAGGCTAGAAAGAAATTATACTTCACATTTCAGCTTTGCTACACATCCAGTACCTATTACTACTTGTTAAAAAGAGAGCAACTTAAAGAATGGATACTGGAAATTATTCAAGAGTTACTTGGGAAAGTAGAAATATCTTCAGAAGTTATAGCTAGAGAGTGGGATACAAGGAAAATGGAGTTTAAAATAGGGTAAAACCACAAAAGAAAGCTATGGTTAAGAAGTAAAAGAAAGTAATTACAGTGTTTGCGAAAGTTTAAAGAACTGCAGAATAACGTGAATCTCTCAGAACAAGAACAGGCACAAATGTAGAGTGTTAAAAGAGAAAATAAAGGAGTATCTAGATAACATCCATGAGTTTAGAAAGACTGCAGTTAAGCAACTATTTTTGATAACTCCAAAGCACAAAAACTTTTAGCACAACTTAGGCAACAAAAAGTGGCAAGGGTTGTCATCAAATTTAGGGATTCTCTACCAAGAAAAATAACCAGAGATCATGTGGCGGTATCAGAGATATTTCGGAAATTTTATGTCAGTATGTATAAGGCAGAGAAATGTGGAAATAAAGAACATAAATGGAAATATTTATGGAAGCCTTAATTATGCCAAGGTTAGAGGTTGATGAGGCTCAACAGCTAACAGTTAAGATAGGAAGAGATAAGCTAAAAAGAATGATGTTTAATCAATCTTCAAGAAAGTCTCCAGAACAGATTGCATTCCTGTGGAAGGCTGAAAGTTAGGACACATGAAAGTGATAAAGACCTGGAAGATTTTTGCTTAACTGTGCTTAAAAAGGAAGGGAAGCACCAACAATTTGGAAGAAAGCTGTGCTGTGGTGGCTATACTACCTAAATACAGCAAAGAATCATCAAACCCAGATTCGTATAGACCCATTTAAATTTTAAACTGTGATTATAAAATGTTTTTGTCTATACTAGCTAAAAGAATGGCAACGATGTTGCCAAAATTGATAGGTATGGATCAATATGGTTTTTGGAGGAGAAGCAATCATTTGACAGCATTAATACAAAATGATGATCCAGAGGGAAGCAGAATGTAAGAAGGATATGAATGTTGTTAGTTGGTCTAGATGCAGACTAATAATTTTACAGAGTTAGCTGGGATTTTATGAGAAGGGCAACTGAAGCATTTGCATTCCCTGATACAATAATAAGGTTAATCAGGAGGATATATAAAGGATCAGAGGCAATAATTAAAGTGGAAGTGTTGCTCCTTGATAAGTTGTGTTTGAACAGAGGAACCAGACAAGGATGCCCTCTTTCCCATTTGTTATTTTCTTTATGTTTAGACCCACTGGCAAAAAAATAAGGGACTCAGAAATGCAAGGATGTAACTGGTATGGTTATCAGGAAAAGTTGGCTTTATTTGCAGATGATATTTTGCATCTGATATATCCAGAAAATAACATCTCAGTATAGTGGAATAATTTTAAACAGTTTCAAGGTTAAATGCTACAGCTGTAAATCATGTACCCACATACAAACTGGTTCAACAATATCCATATTTATGGGGACACGATGAAATTAAATATTTAGGAGTATGGATTAAAAAGGCTTATGTTACAGCAGCTAAGGATATGTAGGAAGAGACAAAACAAAATAGAACACAAAAACTGAAAAAAATAGAAGCTTTTTTTATGGTGGATAGTAAGAAACAATCAGTGAAAATGTTTTTAGTCCCATCAGTTTTTTTATATGGGTCAGGTATATTTTTATCCTGAGGAAAAGTTGTGGACAATAATTAATAGAGTTGAAGGAATTTATCTGGGAGGGGAAGAGAGTAAAGGTTAAGTGGGTAGGATGATCTTTCTATCAGAACAAGTTGGTTTAGGATTAGCTGATTTGAAGGGATACTTTAGAGCTACACAGTTAAAGCTCATATAACACAAGCAGAATGTTTTAAATCAAAATGGAAATGGATTATGATTTCAAGAAATAAAGAGAGATGGGGATTTTGGATACAGGCCCTTAAGGAGAATAACAACTATACAAAATATTACATTCATAAAGTAGCAAACAGTTTTCCAAGAACTAAACCAACATAGGAATACAGAAAAGAGATTTTGCCAGTAGGAATGACTACAAGTAGGACTACAGAAATAAGCAAGAAAGGGATAGAATTTAATTGAGGAAAAAGAGACAAAGGAATCAAGATACTGGGAATGAATCACTAAGGAAGGAAAAAAATAGAGTGGGATAAGGCCAATCAGAAGTTCAGATAGCAGGTTAGAAACTGACTTCCCTACCTGTTACTGAAATCAGAGTATAGGCAAAAAGAAAGGGATACAGGAGTGCAAAGGGAAAGGCCAGCTATAGTAAAGTTTTTTAGTTAAGTCTAGAATAGAAACTGCTCTTAATAAAGGCATAATTAGTAGGTATATAAAATACTGCATGCTAACTATAAGAATCGATTAGACATGGTTAGAAAAGATGAAGAAGAGACTCTAGAAAGGCAATTTATAAAGGAACAATGGGAGGAGGACATGTGTGTGTCTAAGTATGCAATAAAGTACAGAATGTTTATGCTTTTTGCTTGGAAATGTTTTCATAGATACTGTTACACCTCAAGCAGACTTCAGAAAACATTTCCTCAGGTTTTTAGTAACTGCTGGAGTTGTGACAGGAAATAGACAAGTAAATGAGGACACATTTTTGTGGGACTATAATGAGCTGGCGTATTTTAAAAATTTGCTACAGAGTACTCAGCCAGAAATGTTGGCAGTACGTGTGACTGTAACTAAGAAAAAAAGTTATGTACTCACCACAACGTTGCATGTTTGTTGTCCAGTACCTCGCCTTCATTCTTGCTGGTTGGGTTCGTCCTCGGCTCTGACTCAGCCTCATACCAAAGCTCGAGAACTTCTACTGGCTAGAGGCTGCAACTTATCCCAGGATGCCTAGCGGCTGTTCCCCAGATCTCGTTTGAGAGACTACTCCCTAAAGTATGTTAACATAAGGAAAAGAAATTTTTATGAAATATATTGGTCATAAAGGTAAAGAGGCAAGAAGGGAATCAGACCATATTTGCCAACTGTAAAGTCCTCTAGATCCTTCAAGGGGGGAATGGATGGGTGGGACACAAGAATGAAGGTGAGATACTGGACAACAAACATGGAACATTATGATGAGTACATAACCTCTTTATGTTATGTTGTCTTATCTCGCCTTCATTCTTGCTGGTTGGGACAGAGTCCCCAACACCTTTTTCTTTAGTGGCTCAAGGGAATAAACTCTTCAGGACAGTGGAACAAAAGGATGCCCTGTTCCGGGAGGCCACATCTACTTTGTAATGAGAGATGAAGGTGTGAGGATTAACCCATATAGCAGCAACACAAATTGAATCCAATGGGAGTCTGGAATGAAAGGCAATGGAGGTAGACACCACTCTAGTTGAATGTCCTTTAACTTTGCCTGGCAGTTCTTTATTATGAGAATTATAGACATAGGTGATGGTCTCAGTAAGCCATTTGGACAAAGTAACTTTTGAGACTGCCATGCCTTTTTTATTTTCTGAATAGGAGACAAACAACTGGTCTGACTTTCTGAAATCTTTGGTCCTATGCAAGTAAAAACGCAACTGTCTATGCATATCCAGTTGGTGAAGCTTATATTCTGCCTTGTTGCCATAGCTAGGAAAAAAAACACAGGCAATTCTATAGATTGGTTTAAATTCGCTAACTTTTGGTAAGGAAGGATTTGTTCTGAGGGAAACTCTATCTTTGTGGAAAATCAAATATGGAGGGCGGATAGACAAAGCTTGTAACTCTGAAACTCTCCTAGCTGAAGTAATTGCTGTTAGTAAGACTGTTTTCCAAGATAAAAATTTTAGTGAATAAGAGGATGCTGGTTCGAAGGGAGGAAGGATCAAAGATGATAATACTAAATTTAGGTCCCATGGAGGAGGAGGTGCTCTTAAGGGTGGTCTTAATAGGAAAGTACCCCTGAGGAAAGCTTTACATAATCTACGGGACATTACATTGGATCCGAGGTCTCCCACATGATAATTTGATATGGCGGCTAAATGTACTCAAATAGTGGCCGCCGCTGCCCTTTGATTAAAGACTTCTGTTAAAAATTCCAAAATTGCAGGTATAGGGGCTGTAAAGCGTTCTATGTGTTTTTTTGTCTGCCCAACACGAGAACTTCCTCCATTTGCTTGTGTAAAGTTTCCTAGTTGCCTTTTTGTGTGAGGAAACCAGAATGTGACATACTGCAGGGGATAATTCTGGAAGCCTGGCTAAGATTGGAAGTGGTGTAACCAAGCTGTCAGCTTGAGGCTCTGAAGAGCAGGATGGAGCATTCATGACTGATGCGACAGAAGATCCAGCACTAGGTCCAGGATCTACAGATCCTCCGGAAGGTGGGGCCAAAGGAAGGGTAACCATACCTGACGAGGCCAGTAAGGATCAATGAGAATTAACCTGCGACTCAACGACTTGGGTTTCTGAATAACTTTCAGAATCAATGGAAACACGGGAAAAGCATAAAGAAGTCCAGGGAGACAATCGTGGACGAGTGCATCCCTCGGTGAGTCTCCCAGAGGGGAAATTAGGGCAAAGTAGCTACTGCATTTGGCACTGAATGGAGTGGCAAAAAGGTCGCAGCAAGGATGGCCACAATTGCGAAAAATTTGATTTGCAACTTCCTGGTTCAGGGACCACTCGTGAGGCATAAGAATTGCTCTGCTTAGCCTTTCTATTACGTTGAATTTCCTCAGGACGTGCATTGCCGTCAGAAAGCTATGAGAAGAAATTGCCCATTACCAAACTCTCTGGGCCTCTCAACATACGGGATAGGATCTGATTCCCTGTTTGTTGATATACCATACCACCCACATATTGTCTGCTTGAATTGCAATAGTCTCCATGGGAAGAGAGTTCTGAAATGCTTGCAATGCCAGAAGCACCACCCTCTTCTCTAGGACATTGATGTGCAAATGGTACACGTGATCTTTCCAAACCCCTTGGACAATCTGTCCCAGATAATGCTCCCCCCCACCCTATCTGGGACATGTCCGTGGTTACTGTAGCGACAGGTTGGGGAAGTACAAACAGTTTGCCTATTGTTACCTGAGTGGACTGAAGCCACCATAGTAGGTCCCTCTTGCAGCAATGCGTAATGAGAATCTTGTGAGACATGGGTAACTCCTGTATGGACCACTGAGCAAAGAGTATCCAGTGTAATATCCGCATGTGTAGTCATGCCAGTGGGACTAGTGTTATTGCCGCTGCCATTGAGCCTAAGACCTTGAGGATGAATTTTGCTTGTACCTTTTTCTTCTTGAGTAAGACAGACACTTGACTGTGTAGCGTCTGTATTCTCTCAAGGCAATTTTGCTACCATGTCGTTTGCATTTCAATCTGCACCTAAAAAGGTAATACGTCGTGATGGCAACAAGGCAGATTTTTCTGTATTTATAGTAATGCCTAGGTCTGAGCAGAGATGGATGGTGGCGTCCCTCGCTCTGATTAGTAGGTGCTTGGTGGTGCCAGTCATCTAAATACAGAAACACTTGGAATCCTTGACATCTCAGATTAGCCGTGACTACTGCCATGCATTTGGTAAACACTCTGGGGGCTGTAGTGAGACCAAAGGGCACAGCTCCGAACTGATAATGACTGGCTCCCAGCCAGAAGTGTAGAAATCTTCTGGAGCACCTGTCCATCTTTATGTGGTAGTACGCGTCCTGAAGATCTAAAGAGCACATCCAATTGTCTTGTCCCAGAAAAGGGAGTATAGACTGCAGTGTTACCATCTGTAACTTTGCTTTCTTTACCAACTTGTTTAGTCTGCTGAGATCCAATATTGGTCTCCAGTCCCCTGTCTTTTTTGGAACTAAAAAAAACCTTGAGTAAATTCCATATCCAATCTGGTCTGCAGGGACATCTTGGATGATTCTTTTTCCTAGCAACCTTTGAATTTCTAGGGTTGCTTGATCCCTTTGACCAGGTGGAATGTCTGGGATGGACTTTGACGGACAAGGTGGACAGTGGAAAGGAATGTTGTATCCCCTGGATATAATGGACTGTACCCATTTGTCTAGAGTCAGTTGTAGCCAGGCTTCTGGGTACAGTGATAGTCTTCCCCTGACTGCCTCCAGAGGTGGACAGTCGGGCCTCCTTTCAGGAGCATTGGAAGGGCCGACCTGAGAACGTATCTCTGTCTCCCTGGTTTTGTGGACCCCCTCTGCCACACGGATGGCATCTTCCATTGTTATTTCCCCCTATGCCCCTGGTGGAAGGATCACCATGAGCGTCCGACAAGGCTCCTTTGGACTTCCGGAACCAAATTTTCCCACTCTTTTGACCTTTAGGATAAGGTCTCGTAGGGGTAGAACAACGCACTCCAACGGCAGATAGAGTCTAGCCATCTTGTTGGCTTCTGGTAAGAGTCTGTAACTTTCGGCCCAAACAAGGACAAGCCATCAAAAGGGGTGTCAATAAAGTAAAGATCTGAAGGGTTCAGCAAACTCACAAAGGCGCATCCAGGAATGTCTCCTAAGAGTTATTCCTGTGCCTGCTGCCCTGCTCACTCCATCGGCTGCATAGGAGATGAAGCGCATGGAGGAGTTTGCAATCGAGGTTAAGGTCGCAAGCTGGGAATTTATCTTATCCGATAAGCCCTGGGCTGTAGTACCTTGTAGGGTATCTCCTAGCTTTTTAAGGAGATCGAGCTGGAGTCAGGTGAAATGTGATAAGTAATTCAGCAACCGAAGGGTAAAGGCCGCTGAGGAGAACATACGCTTCCCATATCTGTCCATTGTACAAGACTCCTTATTCGGTGGATGGACAGATGCAGAAGTTTCAGCTAACTCCTTCTTTGTGGCCGCTGCCAACACCATCGCATCTACTGGAACTCCCTTTGTTAAGTATTGTCTAGCCTCTGGGGCTGTAATGAATTTATTTGGACTCCGGAGAGTTCCACACCTTTCGACTCACAACACCCAGGAATGGGTCGAAGGGTGGAGATACCCAAGAGGTGGAGGGGCGAGAGCTAAATGCCTCCAGGTATACCGAGTCATCCTCAGAAGGGGAGAGGGATTTCTAGCCGCCCCTCTGCTTATGGATCTCTAGGATGTCTGAAAGGGAGACATCCTCAGAGCGCGACCGTGGGGACCCTTCTGAATCCTCTAAGTCAGTATCAGAAGTGACAGACTCAGGGGAGTCTATGTGCTTCCTCTTACAATGTCTCTTCCAAGGAATAGATGGCACCTGAGATACAGTGGTCGGGTCCACATTCCGATGGGCTGGGCTCGAAAGAATTTGCGCCAGGGCCCGGGTTCACAGCAACCTCTTCACCACCCGCTCCATGTCATCATCCGATAAACTTCTTGAGGACCGAGAGGAATGGGTCAATCACCTGTGAGTACCTGCCACAGACTGTAATAAAGGAGATTGTGTCACTGAGCGTACTAGTTCCAACAACGGTGACAGACTCCTTTTTCGGCTCCACGACGGTTCCGAGAACTCAGGTGGAACTGAGAGAGGGCCAGGTTTGTTGGAAACAATAATCTTCAGCTCCGAAGATACTTGTTCCTTGTGACTGCTTGACAGCTCAGACACAGGAGCTCACGAAGATGACTTTTTTGTCTTGTCCAATTTAGAGGCCTGATTATCTTCTTCAAAAGGGCCTTTCAACAAACCTCTTAAAATGAGTTTATTTTTTCTTTCCTGTGGGACCCTTGCACTAAATCCATGACAAATGGAGCAAGAATCCTGCAAGAGGACTGCTCCTAGACAATACACACAACTTGTGTGTCTGTCCGTTAGAGACACTTTCTGGGTGCATGAATCGCACTTTTTAAACCCAGATTGTCTCGACTCCTTAACAGATTCTTTAGACATAATAAAAGATATCAAGGAAACCAACTACTAGCAGCAACAATAACAACAACAGTATGGAAGCAAATATAAAAGAGATTTTTTTTTTAACTAGGAAAGAAAAGGGTGGGAGGAGGAGAAGTATCTAAGTTAAACGACAGTCTCCTCCAACTCATAGAGACGCCTCTAACTTAAACGGTGACTCCTTAAGGAAAGGGGAAGAAGCCCTGTAAGAAACAATGGGCTAAAGAGAAAGAATCCTCTAACTTAAACGGATTCTTTAAGGGGATAGAAAAAGAAAAAGGTCCCTAAAGACAACAGCCGAAGAAAACACCCAAATAATAAAAACAACACAAACAAGCACACTACTTGATCAGGGAAGATATTAGTAGACTCTAACAGAAAAGTTTTTGTGAAGATATATAGAGAAAAAAAGTATAATAAAGTAATTACTAGCCTGAGCCAGTGAAGACAATCCCGATGCTTTAAGTGTCAAACGAGATCTGGGGAACAGCCGATAGGCATCCTGGGATAGGTTGTATCCTCGAGCCAGTAGAAGTTCTCGAGCTTTGGTATCTGGCTGAGTCGGAGCCGAGGATCGGCTCCGAACCCAACCAGCAAGAATGAAGGCGAGATAGGGCAACATAACATTTATTCTTTTGACTTAAAAAGCACAAAAGTTCACAAACTGTAGAAAAACAAAGTCAGCACTCCTGGAACCACACACTTCAGCAACTCAAGTAAATCCTTGTAGTAAATGGCCACAAAGTACTTTGGGAGCAGTAAAAACACTTTTTATTAAACCAAAATAAATAAATAAGCGCTTTCGTCAAGAACCTTCTCAACTTCATCAGATAAGAGCAAATCCAGGAAACACTCAAGTACATCCTGCAAGAGCATTAATTAAGTAATAAACCAATCCCATCACACTTAGTAAAAAGGACCTCCCTGAACTCATAAATATTCATGAAATGCAATCATAAAAATGTTCTTAAAAAGACACTCTTTAAAACCAGCATTTAAATGACATTAACAAGTGCAAAGATGCTGAAGATAAATACAAATACACATATAATGTATAAAATC
Organism: Protopterus annectens; assembly: GCF_019279795.1. Lineage (NCBI taxonomy): Eukaryota > Metazoa > Chordata > Ceratodontiformes > Protopteridae > Protopterus > Protopterus annectens. Next base: position 699,670,921 of record NC_056725.1, on the reverse strand, counting down.
TATAAAATGGTGTTTACATAAAAAATGAAAGTATATATATATATATATATATATATATATATATATATATATATATATATATAAAATGTATATAAATATTTTTTATATTTTTTTGTATATTTTACCTTTCCATTGCTTTTAATTTTAACAAGCAAGCAATGGAGAGTGAATCATTTAATCCTGGCCACTGCCCTGCATTTAGGCGGACCTGCCAGATTAATTATTTATTTTCCAAAAGCAGCCCCCATGGGCCACCTCTTTTATCCAAGTCAACAGTGTCCACAATGAAAAATCTGAAAGAGTGGTCTGATTTTTCTGTGCAGTGTTTACTCAAGGCATTTGTGGATTTACCAAGTCTGATATCCCTTAAATGCTTATAAATTCTGTTTTTAAATTTCCACTCAGTCTTTCCGATATAGAAACATTCACATGAGTTACACACTGCACAATAAACAACTCTTTCAGTATGACAGTACACCTTCTTATTCACCTGTATTTTAAAACCATTCACCAAGAATTCATGGCCTTCCATCACAAAACTGCACTGAGCACAGGAACCATATTTTTTCATAGACCCTGCATTTACAATGTTTCTGTTAGACTCTAAAATGCATTTCAGGTTCATCCCTCTCTTAAAAACAATATGTGGTTTAGTTCCAGCACAGTCTCTGATATCCCTATCATTAAACAATATAACCCAATTTTTGAATAAAATATCTAACACACCCTTGCTGTTACTGTGGAAAGTAGTAATAAAAGCACATTTAAAATTTGAATTCTGTTCAACATTGGATTGGGTCAAGTCAGTTCCTACTCCATTAACCAAACAGCCATCAATGGGGGGTATAACCTGGGCAGGTATCACCTTATTACCTCATGACGACCTAACAAGGGTTTAACCTCTTTCTCTTTTGTTGACCACCTCAATCATGACTTCATTAAGGAGGCATAACGGGTAACCCCTCTTGCAAAACATGGTTTTCAGATAGTCATACTCATCTAAAAAGTTATCAAACTAACCATCCAGGCTGCCCTTACAAATTGTCCCTTTACTACCCCTCTTTTTTGTTTAAATGGGTGTGTACTATCAAAATGCAGAAAGCTGTTTGAATCGGATGCTTTCCTATGAATTTGTGCTACAAAGGCCTTCAACTGTCACTCTTTCGTCAGTAAGACGTCCAAATTTGCTATTTCTTCTCTGTTAACCTCATGTGTGTACTTTAAAAAACTGGTTGTGCCATTGATATATTCTAAAAATAGGGGGATCTCTTCTCTCAGACCATTCCAACAAATAAAGACATCGTCCAAGAACCATATACACAATGTACAGAACTTAAACCATGGGGTATTTATTAAAAATCACCTTTCCCATTCCAACATAATTATGTTGGCATACAAACCACCTCACGCTGAACCCATTGCCACAACTTCAATTTGTAAAAACAGTTTATTATTGAATAGAATGAAATTATTTGTGAGTACTAGCTCTAATAAAGTCTCACAGGTGTTAACAAATGGCTGGGGAAGACCATTACCCACCAAAACTTCACAAAACCATTCCATGCCTATGGTATTACCATATATAAATCTCTGACATCGATTGTGATGAAACTGACTGTTTCGTCAAATTCTAACACATTAATCCTTTTCAAAAAGTCCCATGAGTCCTTACATAGTAAAGGTTCATGTTGCACAAAGTCCTTCAATCTGATGTCCAAGAATTTGGCTATAGGGTGGGTAATGGAGCCCGCTGCATCAACTATGGGCCGCATAGGTTGTTGGTCTAAGTCTTTATGTATCTTGGGTAACCCGAAAATGACAGGGATCCTAGGCTGTGCTATACTTAAAAAATTAAATTCTTCCAGAGAGAGACTACATTCAATGAATAAATCCTGTAAAACACTTCTCACTTTATTATATGCACCATGTAGTTCATTAAACGAAGATTGCATGCAAGCTTTACCTGCTAATAAACACCCCATTTTATTGTTGTAGTCCACCATGTTCATCATGACAATCCCACCCCCCTTGTCCGGTTTCATTATCCGGAGGTACTTATTTTCAGACAGATGTCTTAACTTATTAATTTCATCTTGTTTCAAATTCCATTTTTTCTTTTTTGCCATTTTAACATTTCTCATATCTAATTCACAATTTTTTTTCAAAAAGCTGTAGTGAGGGATGAATGGGGGGTTAAAAGTACTGGATAACTTAATGGGATCCATGATTGACCTACAATCTTTAAATAAAACATTCAGATTCAATTTTCTAGTATACAACTTCAAATCCAATAATGGTGTTTCAATACTGGTACTTTTATCAGGAACAAAAGTCAATCCACTAGCAAAAATATCACAGTCTGTACTGTCAACAGGTACACTAGAATAATGGAAAACTTTAAAGTCACCATCATGATTTAAAGAAATGGACAAACCAGGGGGAGCTGTATCAACTTCAGCAGACACAGCTAGTACCTCATACAGGCACCCCCTCCTCTTGCCCCTCTGGTTGAATGCATACCCCCCCCCCAGCCCCTGTTGGCATAATGGGTGGCCTGTGGGTTGTTCTCTCTGTAATTCCTCTCCCTCAGTCGTTCCGACCATCTCAATGGCGGAAATTATTCCTCCTCTAAAAAAGTCTCAGTGGGGACCATATCCTCTCTAGGTTGTGTATGGACACCCCAACTTTGGGATTTCGGGGGTTCAAGGTACGCAACATTTCTTTCATATTCAGATTTTTGTTTTTAATGGTGTTTACCTGTTGTTCAATGCTTTTAAAAATATGCACATAATCAAAGTTATTAACAGAGTGTGCAGTATTAGAAGTCAACAGTACATCACGTTCTGTAGCTTCCTGTGTTAAACTTTGTATAGTTTTGTCATTATGCCTTATAACCAGTTCCATGTATCCAAACCCGTGCTGGTCAAATAAATGCAACAATTCTTTATGGAATGCAGTTACTAATCAAGCCTGTAGGAAACCGCCACAGGCGGAGGCCCTTAGGAACAATCTTTAGTTTAAGGCATTCTTTAAAGTATAAGTTATCAAGTTGCAAATTCCTTATTTTTAAAAGCAACTTATCAAACTTCTCCAGATTGTCATTATAAGAAGTAGCACTTACATTTCTTTGGGAAAACAGGCTTGTGGTAGCAGAAAGCCAGGTGTTGAAATGTGGAGCTTCAGAATGCATGTTAGAGCCTTCATTTGTGGTTTGTGGTTGTCTGCCTTCAGCTCCATGTTCATTTAAATCAGAATTAGTGTTAAAAGCACTTCTGGTGTTATTTTTGCTTCCCCTGAGCGAAACAGGCTCTGAACTGGTCCTCTTCTCGTCCACGTCATTGGACTTGGTCTGCTCATTGAACTGAAGTAAACGGTTAACTGCCCCCTGTGAGACGAGCACTTCCTGATTGTTTGGGGGTGTGTTTAATCTCTCAAGCCTTTCCAAACATTGACTAAAGTCTTGTAGCAGCAAAGTAAGATCACTGATGGATTTTCCCAGGTCTTGTGAGTATAAAAGTGGTGGTGTGGTATCCAGATCTGTGCCTGAAGCCATAAAACCGACTAAAAAAGCACAAAAGTTCACAAACTGTAGAAAAAACAAAGTCAGCACTCCTGGAACCACACACTTCAGCAACTCAAGTAAATCCTTGTAGTAAATGGTCGCAAAGCACTTTGGGAGCAGTAAAAACACTTTCTATTAAACCAAAATAACAAATGAATAAGCGCTTTTGGCAAGAACCTTCTCAACTTCATTAGATAAGAGCAAATCCAGGAAACACTACATCCTGCAAGAGCATTAATTAAGTAATAAACCAATCCCATCACACTGACTAAAAAGGACCTCCCTGAACTCATAAATATTCATGAGATGCAATCATAAAAATATTCTTAAAAAGACACTCCCCAGGAATCACGAAGCCTCCGTGTAAGAGTTATAACTCTTACACGGAGGCTGCAGTTAAACGGAGTGATGTCAGCATGCTTTGCATATTCATGAGAGCATGCTGAATCACACCTAAGTCTAACACGGTCCGTGTAAGACAGTAGGGGGCGTGTCCGCAGGCTGAGCCCTGCAAGCAGACACGCCCCCAGAAGTGTAAAAGTGCCCAAAGTAAACACCCACAACAGAGTCCACGGAAATATGAATAAACACAACACAACACATGCCCCCACAGACTATGAACATAAAATATATATAAATGAACATGTTATATTTCTTTTTAAATTGTAAAGATGTTTAACCGTGAGTGCACTCGTTTTGGCGTGCCGTAAGCGCAGCTACAGTTAGCAGTCAGTGGGAAAGCATATAAGAACTAAATATGCAAAATAAGCCAGGAAGCAATAGCGTAGCGGTAGAGATGTTGGCTGAAGAGCAGGCATTCATGGTTCGAGCCCCCACAACACCAATTTTTTTTTTTCAAAATAAGCGGGAAATAAGTCCCTGACAAATATGTACACATAAAACCACAATTTATGTAAAATGTAATGAAATAGCCCATTTATATTGAAGACATGTGAGGTAACAAAAGAAGAAAAAATGCCAGATGTGCTCATAGCTGAGCTACAGTTTAACAGAGTGAGTGCATGTGCCCGTAGATGAACAGTGGTTTAACTGGTGCAAAATGAGTGCCCATGGCTGAGCAGTGGTCTAACACGCTAAATCTATGTGCCCCTAACTGAGCTGAGCGTAATATGCGTGCCGATAGCCAAATGAGGCTTAAACCAGCGTACCCCATTTGCACGGAGCTGCGCACCGCGCAAACAAGCTAACAGACGGGCAACGTTGAGCAAGCCATATCAAAACTGCCTTTACACAGACACACCCCTCAGCATGTCTAGACAGTCATGAAAAATAAAAAGCAGTGGCCAGGTTTGAACCCAGGATACTATACACCATAGTCAAGGTACCAAACCACTAAGCCACAACAGCAGTACCTAGAAATGCAATAATAGCTAATATATAGGAATGAATACAAACTGGAGCATGACAATGCAGGTTTACTGAAGTTGATACAATTCCAAAATGGGCAATCACAGATATGTGCGGGGAAAAACGGACTATATAAGCCCCATAGGCGGGAATACACAGCATAAACGATTGTAGAACTGACCTGCAGGCAGAATGACAGGAGCAGGAGAGGGTAGTTGCTTCCGAGCACAGAGGTGGGGTGTTGAGGAGTCCAGGTACATGGTCTGGCTCCTAGTCCATAATCATGAGGCCCAACTCATGCAGGGCCAGGTCCTCTGGGGAGCATACAGGGCTGAGGCGTGGGACCGGTTGGCTCATGATCTCACCAGTGCCACAGGGATTCCAAGGACTGGTGAGCAGGTCCGTCACCACCATGCGGACCTGAAGAGACGCAAGCAGGACCAACTGAACCTTTGGATCCAGGAGGCCCGGCAAACACCCAACGCCCCACTACTGAGTAAGTAACATTTAATTATGTATGTAAGAAATTAAACTAGCTGATATTATAGAGATGTGTATTCCAATATTACTTCATTTATATTACAGCTGCAGGTGTCCATTCTGCGAACCACAGAGCCTATGGCAATAGGCTGGTGCGGTTGCACCACCAGGCAGGTCAGTAATCCACTACCAGTAACTGTAAAGAAATATAAAAGTATGACAGTCAGCAAAAGAGTGCAGTGTAGTCAGTAAGGAATAAAATCTGCAAGTAACAGTGTGAAAGTGTATGCAAGTATTGCTTGATTACAAAAGTGTGTTTCAGCCTGTAAGTTTAACCAAAAAATGAAACTGTCTGACATATATTCTGAAATAAAAATACCCTACCTGTAAGAAAATAGTACACAACCTGCAGCAGGCTGAAAAGTATAGCTGCAGAAGATGATGAAATCACATGTGTGAAATATATCCCTGTGGAAATACTGAAACATGACAGAAGTGAGACTGCTGGAAAGGATTGTAATAACTACTGGTAAAACATGTCAATAAAGCCTAGAAGTACCATCCTGAATAGTAAAATGAAAGCAAGTGAGAGAGAGAGTGAGAAAGTGTCATGAATCCAGCAATACAGTAGTAATAACCTCTGAATAAAGTACACTGCAGTCAAGACAGAATGAAATGCATGTGAGATTCGAAACCAAACAGCAAAATCTGTCCAAAGTGTTGCTGCATCTGGAATGTGTACCCCAAAATCTGGATATGTTGCTCTCAGTCTGCAATATGCAGATAGGATGATTGTCTGACATACCAAACATCCACACTTGTCTACAGCTATATAAAGCAAATGTAGCAGGATGATGTAGCTGAACAAAGCTAGATATGAATGTGTATGAAGAACCATAAAATGTATATTGATGTTGCAGTAACAGTCCTATCACCAAGTTGAAATAGTTATCATATAGGAAACTGTAGTTAGAACAGCAGTGTGTATATAACTGTAGCTATTAGAAATGTACAGCATATGTATTGTTATTCGAAGGTGTTAATATTACTTTCTTTACCCCACCCTATAACCACATATAACCCATTCCACGTGAAAATGGTATGTGCAATCACAATTAACACCCCTGGACGTTTGGCCTGTTGGGTCATATATATTTGCATGTCCGTTGATGCATCTGCCCTGTTCATACATCCACACCTGATGGCCTGTTGCCATCAATTAACCCTGCATGTTGTTGGACTGTGTATTTCTGTTCAAATTATGCATGTGTTATGCTCGCTGTTCAATGGTGTGAATATCTAGGTGTTTGGTTAATGGGAATACTAATGCATGCTGTTACAACTAATTGTGAATGGTATTATATGTCGCTAACCCAAACTGTCATGACACAATGCAAAACATAGGACAACAGGGAAGGCAGGTTCCAGCGGGCCCACCTCTCCCACCTCAGCTGGCGAGTACACATGGCACTAGTGCCGAGTCCGGCCCCTCCGGTGGCCCTGTGCCACCTGCGGGTGGAAGCGCTACAGGGGATGGGGCACGCCCCCCCCCTCTGCAAGTGTGGCCGGAGGAGAACCACCACTCACCCTCCGTAGCGTCCGGACTGTGGCGCGTAGGGAGATTCGGGACTCTGTTCTCGAGCCCCTACTCCAGCTCGAGGCACGGGTGGCGCAACTAACGGGCATGCCTGTTGCCCCGCCTACACAGCCCCCAGCACAGCCCCATCCTGGGCAGTGAAGGAACAGTGGCAACTGCCTATGGGTGGGGATATCAGTTCCACTGTTGCCATCTGTGGGCTCATGGGCTCTGGATATCCAAACCTCCGTCCCCGTCAATTGCGTAACCCCCCCACACGTGTCATGCACCTCCCCTGTATGCGTCTTGTTTGTCTTGTCTGTTTACCTACCCAACCTACCTCCCCAGCTGTACCGACTTCCTTCACCAGACATACCACTCTCACCTGAAAAAAAAAAAAAGGGCACTCTGTACCCACAAAAAAATTACGCCCCATACATAGCTGCCCATTCCGCACACATGTCTGCTGGACATGGAACCTATCAATTACAATTGGCTGTACAACAAGTATTGTTGTTGTCCTGACACCTCTCTTAGGGGTGGAAGGTTTCAAATGTCACACCAAATTACATACATATGCACAGCTGTTGCTGATGAAGAAATGGGCAGCTATGGGCCTTACCTACATCCCTCCTGCACATCCCAAGCTTGTTTCCCTACTGTCTTACCCTCTTTGTGACCCCTTTTTCACCACTTTCCTGTCTCCCCATTTTCTTTTCTTTCAAAGAAAATAGCGTGGGTATGCGCAAGAGTAAGCACGTTTAAGCGGTTGTAAGCGGGTGCGCTTGTGCTGAGCTAACCGCCAGTGCATGCGTGAGCTCCGCGCAAACCAGCGCTAACCCGGTTACAACTGCTTAAAAGTGCCTTAGTCACTTTGATTGACAGGTCCTGTACTCAGTGCAAAAGCAAAATAAAATCCCACTGTCAGTCCCGAACCCAGGACCTTGGAAACAGTTGTCTGCATGACTTACCACTAAGCCATGACTCTTATACAAGAACATTGTGCTAAAATACATATATCATGTAATAGTAGGAATGAATGTAAAGGGAATATAGATGTGTAGTACACAAAGCATGCCATTTAGAATTACTATCAAAACTAGTGGATTTCCATAATAGTAGTGTGTGAACAGAAACAGCCATGCTAGTTGGAAGCTAGTAGGTAATAATGTCACTATAGCACCTTGCAAGTCACACACATACTCACAGCAGGATAATCACTGCCCATACCCCACAACCTCTTACAGGAACACATCTGGACCAAGTAATAAAATATGTGGAGCAAAGGCCCAAAACCAGGGACACATTACAAATAATGTTACAACAAACGCAGACAGTTCAGAGAGTAACAGGGTCTGCACTTTGTGGAATGTTTGGAAGGGTATGCAGTCTGAAACTTGAATGTTTGTCACCATATTCTGACTTGAGCCCAGAGTGATTTGCCAGAAAAAGGTGTGCATGAGATATTGACCAAAATATGAGGCAGAAATGTGGACAACCTGCAAATATCTGTACACATGACGGGTCTGACACCACCATATTTGAATAGTTAAGAGCCTAGACATAGCAACAGTGAATGACTTACAGGGATGCCCCACAGACTCCATGTGAAATGTACAAACAGTAGGCAGAAAGGTGTAACACAGCAATGGTAACTATGGAGTCCTGAAAGTATTCATCACTTGCATGGCAGAAAAAGTGTAGTAATACATATGCTCATGCTAACCCACAGTCACAACTGCAACATACCAGACATTTTAATGGGTGTACCCCACTGATATGTACCATTCCATGAGGCACATAACAGATGAACCTGAAAGTCTCTGGGGCCTGCTCAGCAGCATACTCAAACACCCTAATAGATGTCAAGGCCCACACCATGGCCAGACCAAACTGCATGCTGTAACACCATAGCAGATATAGCAAGCATTCCAAGGTGTGCAAGTACATGGAAAATAGGAAAGCTACAGCAGCACACTACAGTCAGGACACCTAGCAGGCATACAAGTAGTGACTGTAAAGGGCAACTATTGAAGCCTTAGCAACAAAGTGCAAGCAAAAGTGAAAGGAAAGCACACACACACACATTAACAGTAGTAGTAGTTGTAGGTGTCAGTGTACATACACAGTTAGTACAGGAAACTGGAGAAATGAATGGAGGAATGTTAATCTACAACACACCTGGAAATATGAGAGAGATACCAACCTTTACACTCACAGAACATTGTCCACAGCATAACAGCATGGTCCCTGCCCTTAAAATCTGAAAGGGCTACGCCTATCTCACATACCTTTTTATAGCACTGTTCTCAAATCACAGTGAGAACTTCAATCAGTACACAACTGGCTGCATGCAATTAGCAAATGCTGGCTAACAACTGGTGGAGAGGCCATCACATGGGCATATGCAGATACCTACAAAAGTATGCTGCACTCCCAGTCCACACATGCAATACTTTCACTGCACCCTGAGAAGGACGTGAGAGACAGACAGACAGAGAGAGAGAGAGACAGAGAAAATTGCAATTAAGCAGACACAAACAAATTGTTCAGCAACAGCAACCTGAAAGCTGACAACTGGGAAGTGGAGCAGCAGGACAGAGAACCAGATGGCAACACAAGCAGCTGTGACAAACACAGGTAATGTAAAGTAATACTATAAAGGTCTACATACTGTGAACCCTCCATATGTATCATTGGTCTGTATCCATATGTATATGAAGATGTGTAAAGGGCAGGGGACATACAGCAACTATCAGTGAAGGCTGTACATACATCTGTATGTGAGAGCATCTATGTGCACATATCAATGTTCGTTGATTGTAGGTTGTAGTACCATGTACAAAGTAGGTTTCACAGTTATGTATGTTTAGCAGTATGTTAGTGTGTGTATACAGTATGGTAGACAAACATGTTGATATACCTGTCTAACATATGGATACGTATGTATGTCAACATATGTATGTGTATATATATGTATATATATATATATATATATATATATATATATATATATATATATATATATATGATATACATATATGTATACATCCATAGCGAGAGATATGTAGGAATACATAGACAGATGTAGATAGAATATTGTACAAACATAAATATGTAATGCACACATACAGATATAGTTATATGTAGATACATATACACAGACAGACTGATCTGACTATCTACAGGTATGACTGTATATGACGACCTTCAACACAGCCTGTCCCACCCCCTCTGTCACTCTCACCCCCTCTGTGCCCCCCCTCTCCACATCCACAGCAATATATGTACATCAATATATATATGTGTATATGTATACAGACATATATATATATATATATATATATATATATATATAGAGAGAGAGAGAGAGATGTATATAAATTCTGAGTGAGGCACATGTGTACAGATGTATTGCAACAGGTACCTGGTGACAAAGGCATGGAGTGAACACCAGTGTCAAAACCGGAGTACCATACCACATTCCAAATCACCTACACCAGTAACCACCAGATATGTGATTGGCTGCCCACCACTGCATGTGTCAGGGGTGAACAGGGTCATAAATGTGTACAATAGTGGCCCCAATGATATTCACAGTGGCACACTATCCCTGGAATACCTGCACATGGTATGTGTCAGCGGACATGGTGTGTCAGCTATGGACATGTAGGTAGGTATACCCCTCCACACCACATAATGGATGCTATGGTATGGACCTCACATGACAGCTACAGATATGGAGAAGGACACAGTGACATGATCAACACTGTGACAATGCACTCAAACACATTACCAATGCACAGTGACTGACAACACCACAGAGTACACATATACTACCCACATAGAGGTTACCACTCCCGGATCTACATATGTAAGTCACACCCATGACAGATGTCCAACAACCATAGTAACACCTCACACCATCCACAACCTAAATGTCTGCTGTGTGTCGTCCGTGCCACTGCAATAGAGTGCACATGTGGAGGTAAAAGTTCCTACCCACAGATAAGACATACCCTGCAATAAACCACACAGTGTTAAGAAGCAAGACTCCCCATGAGTACATGTCACACATACCCCTGCTGAATGTTAGTCAGATAGGTAATATGCCATATGAGTCACCCTGTGTAACTGTGTGACAGCAGCAGGTACCATCACACCACATGTGTCACAATGGTCAGGGTAGCAGAACAGCACGCTGCTGTAGTCCCAGGGGCAATAGCATATTGTATAGTATTGTATTGTAATGTAATGTATTGCGTTGTATTGTATTGGTATGTTGAGGTGCCTCCTTCGTGGAGTGGAACCACTGCTGCTGTGCGCCAGTGTACAGGTACATATCCTGTAGTCAGGCTAGTGTTACATAGCACTTCTATATGTGTGTTTAGCTCCTGTCAGAGTTTATGTAGCATGCAACTGGGGATACCATCAGGTCCCATTCATGTTGTGTATTCTGCTGTCCTGAGGGTGGCTCTCACCTGGACATCTGTGATGACAGGGAGGTTACAGTCAGCTGGGATAAATATGTCTTATTTTGGGGGAGAGGGCGGGGTGACACCTGCACTGAACCTGTCTGCCACAATGTTGTCAATATCTGTGGTGTCAGTGAAATATGTGTTGTTGTGTACTAACTATGGGCATAGAGGATGGATCCTGACCAGGTTGCTAACATAACTGACGAAGGCCTTCTGGTTATCTGTAGTGTCCCTCTTGATTTCCCTCTCAAAGTTGCCCATGGATGTTTGTATGATGGAAAATAGATCTTTACTAGTGCTGCTCAGACATGCCCTCCCTTTATGGAATTATGCTCTGTCTTGCAGTAGCTTCCATCTTCTGTAATACAATCTGTCTATGGCTGGGGTCCACCAGACAGGATGCTGTCCCTTTGTGGAGAGTGTCTTGGTCATATATGGGATTGCATGATCCATGCATTCTCGGAGATGTCTGTAGAAAGCAATTGTGTAGGGGTCAGCATTGTGGGTTGTATCTGCCACTGGCCCAGTGGGCTGAAAGGATACCATGTCACTGTTACAAAGTGTAAAGTTTGCATCTGTAATGTTATTCACTATAGTCGTTTGTGCTGGTGGTGGAGGTGGGATATGTATATCCAGGGCAATCAGTGTGTGGTCAGCTCACAGTAGTTGATGATGTAGGCCATACAGTACCTAGATACAAACCCCCGGAGTGAGGAGGTGCTCTTCACCTGAATCAGTGTTCTGACTGCTGGGGTTTGGTAGTATGTCGTATGGAGTGTGCCAGGTACTGTTGCACAGTTGCTGGCTGAGCACTGATACCTGGCCATTTACATGTGTATCCACCAATAGACAGACAGATGCTACATATGTGAGATATGCTGTATCATAACAGTCGAGTAGCATGTGTAGTATGTGTGCCAAATTCTGCTGACATATATTGCTGATATCAGGTTATTTTCTTTTTCAGGTACATGGCCCACCCGCGGAATCCCACTTACTCCACAGCTGAGGATGAGGAGATACACCAGAGCCTTTTGCAGGATTATGCAATACTCTTTTCCCACACCAGCAAGAATCAGCAGGAGAGGGCTGCACTGTGGCAAGACCTTGTCCGTCGGGTAAATGACATAGGCACGCATAATAGGACATATGAGCAGGTACGACATCACTGCAGTGATTTAATCAGACATGTCCGTCAGCGTGCGACAGATATCCACAGGCAACAGGTCGCCACAGGTGGTGGGGTGGCTATACATCCCCCACTCACCAGACTGGAGAGACTACTCATGAGTGTAGTGGCTCCAGTCCACCAGCAACAACAACAGCAGCAGACATGCATTATGATAGAGGCTGAAGCCACGCAGCAGCAAGACAGTGAACGTGCAGGTAATATGCCATATGTATAGTTGACTGTTGTGTACACTGGTAGTTAATGCATGTGTGAGGTGTGTCCTTGGTTTGTAGCTGTCACCATAGTATTTAATGTGCAAGTGTGATATCCTCAATATTAGCAGCTGACCTGTGAAAGGCGACTGTTGTACTACTGACCTGTATCATGCTCAGTAACAATGGCACAGTTGTGCCCACTGACATTAGTTTCTTCACGTCTGCAGGTCCCTCTGGTATAACAGCAATGCAGCCTATCCATGCTGGTGAGTGTGTATTAACAATTCCTGTAATAGTGTTGATAGTAATAGTACTATTTGGCTCACTTAGTAGTGCTCTTTGTATGCATGTAGGTGTGTCTGTGTCTGTGTGTTGATATCACGCATACTGAGTACTGTACAATTGTGTGAAACTGTGTGCATGTGTGCACCTGTGCATGTGTGCATGTGTGCACCTGTGCACCTGTGCATGTATGCATGTGTGCATGTGCACATGTGTGCACCTGTGCATGTGTGCACCTGTGCATGTGCACCTGTGCATGTGTGCACCTGTGCATGTGTGCATCACTGGTAATGTGTAGACATTGTAAACTGTATTTCCTGTTTCCCTCCCACAGGTTCTGGTGCTGCTCTGGTGTCATGTAGCAGGGAACCTAAATCAGGTGCCGTGGGTACTGATAATGATGACATCTGTGTAATGGCACAGGAAAGTATGCCAGGGTCTGCCATTGGTCAGCCGATTGACAGTACACAGCTGTCGACCCCATCAATGCGCACAGTTATCCTGCCAATACACCCTTTGTCACCAATGTCCCTACGTGATGGACAGCATACAGTGGGCATTGACCAGGGTAATGTGGTATCTGTGGCACATGCCTCCCCACACAGCAGCCATGGGCATGGCCCAGAGATGGTACCACACAGACAGATGTCCAGGGGTTCTCGTGGGAGCATCCGTGGGCGTACTGCCCTTGTCAGACGTGCCCACAGAGGTCTTACAACCTCAGCTAAGTTTCGGGCTGTCATGCAGGCACAGTCACATATGGAATGGTACACCAGACAGGGTCTGAGGGAGCTGACAGCAAGTCGCACAGCCATGACTGACAGTATGCGTGACATTGCGGCTGCCATCCGTGATTTCACCGATGTCATAGACAGACGTTGTGGGGACATATTAGACCGGTTCCACAACTACATGTCCATGAGCCAGGGAGATGGTGGGCGGTTGAGGCATCGACGTGGCTTTATGCCAGCAACAGCAGCAGCTGGCAGTCGTCGCGGACGACAACAGGGCCGCGGCCGCCCCCGTAGTGCCAGCAGCAGCCCCAGCAATGCTGGGTCTGTGCTGTCATCAGACCGCCCCAGGAGACCACGTGCACGTGGCTCTGGCCGGGCCCGACAGGGATCTGTGTCCAGTCAACGAACACCTGCTTCTGATGACAGTACCCAGTCTGGGTTGGTACTGGATACGGTCCGTAGCATCCCTGCAAGGCACAGGTACCGTGTCCGTGGCCAGAGACACTGATCTGTATGACCTGGCAGGTAGAGTCTGTGGCTGTCCACAAACACCAGTATATGGCAGCCATGAGGTGTAACTGTGTGCATCCATACACACATGCGAATTGACAACACCTAGGGCTACCGCATACACGCACACTCTGCATCAACATTGCCCCACCTTCTACTGCTGTCCCTCACCAACACACATACACATACATGTCAATTGGTGGTATCGGTGGCTGACTCAGGCATACCAAGTTCACACCCTGTGCATATGATGAAACTGTGCCACCTCCTGCAATCTGTAACAACTGTGCAGGTACAGGTTAACATGTTGCTGATGTACAGGGTGACCACATAGATGTGTAGTAATAGTATCATGTTGTTAACAGTACTGTGTGCTGAATTAATTGTGGGTATATCACAGCATGCCTGATGCAGTAAGTGTGTGATTGTCATGTCCTGTTGTCTACACCCATGGTAAGTACCATAGTGTATCATCTGCACATGTTGGCATACTGGTGGTAATGATGTCAACAGAAGGCTACATACATAGGTAGCACAGCGGATAAGGTAATAAATGTAGTAATACGCAATGATGGACATGTAAATTGCAAGTGGCATGTTGCCCACACTGGACTCTGCAATGCAGATGTTTGAGGATGTTGATATGTGTGCAGTACTACACGACTGGTACAGGACACACAGGAGCACCCTAGCACTGCATGCTCACATCTCATACCATGCTAGACAGTCCCAACACACAAAACTAACTGTCACAGGAGGGAGAGTCCCCATATATGTCAGGGATACTGTGGTGACAGGCCAGGTAGCAGATATCCTACTAAGTATGGAACCACTGAGTGAAGGCTCAGTGTCTGTTATTAGACATGTGTATTACTGCAGGTATGAGCACATGGTTTTCCATCCAGTTATTGTACATCCTGACAGTACATGGTCTGTACACTTGTGTGCACTGAGACTGGACCCTAGCCATCTGACCCGTATATTTCCATGTACATGTGCATAGTGCCTGCATATTTGCAGTGTTACCTACTGGAACTGGTACAGCTTGTTTGTTGTACAATGGACTACATGCAGCCCTGTTTACTGTAGCTTTGTTTGCATGCATGTTTGCTTGCAATTACCCTGGAATACTGATCACACCTGCAATGCATAGTTATAGAGCTTCTGTGGACTCCTAGTGCCATCTGCATAGCTTACTATATGTATGTCCATGTCCCACTTGACAGGATGTCACTGTTTATCCTGTTCACATTTACATTGCCTGTGACACAGTGCATATGACTTACCTGGCATGTGTCCACGTGAGCAGTCATATATGCTACTGCTAACTAATCACAGGCACTACACCTTCACATATTCATCTTCTGTTGAACTACTTGCTTCGCTAGGGACGGCCTGCACCTGTCACCCCTGGGCTTTCAGATATTTGCAAAGGCTCTTGCTACCCTCATAGTGCCTATGTTAGGCAAGGCTCAAATGACAAACCCACCTTCATAGGTATCACAAGGGATAAGAAACTAAGAGTAATGCTACCCAACGCCAGAAGTCTAAACCTCCAGATGCATGCACCCAAAACACTCCTTGGCATGGAAAACATTGATATCTGTGCAGTAACAGATGCCCTGTTCAGGGCTACTGAGAGCACACCTGCACTACCAGGTTTAACCTGGCTGATTTCTTTGAAACAGTCACCAAGGCCATTGACGAGGGGAAGGTGGTTCACACAGCCTACCTGGACCTCGCAAAAGCCTTCACAACAATACCCCACTTGGGCATTCTAGAGAAGCTCACCAGCTTAAATATAAGCCCCTATGTCACTAGATGGATTGCACAGTGGCTCAAGGACAGAACCCACATGGTTAGAATTGCTGGAGCCAAGCCAGACTCCAAACCAGTTACGAGTTGTGTCCCACAAGGCTCAGTCCTGGGACCTCTCTTGTTTGGTATATATTTATTGGAGGTACAGGCCAACACGGACGGACTGTGGCTGACCAAATATGCAGATGACTGCGAACTGGCCACCATAATCGACTCTCCAGCCGACACAAGCATCTTCCAAAGGGGCATCATAGAAACAGACAACTTGTGCCAGAGCCATGGCCTTCAGCTGAACAGTGTTTAGAAAGGGAAATGTGCATCCTGTAGTCTGTTCTCCTAGTTGCCAAAAGGGACATTTCCCTCACACAAAATTATACACACACTAACCCCCCTCAGCCAAACACACACACTTGCCATTTGCAGGATTCAAACCCCTACCTAACTATATTATGACACTTGAGACGGATGCATTAGCACAGCGTGCTATTCGCATTACTGGTAGGTTTCCCTTCTCTTGCTGTACTTATAGGGTGCTGACATCATCAGGGTTTAGAAAGGGAAATGTGCATCCTGTAGTCTGTTCACCTAGTTGCCAAAAGGGACACTGTCCTCACACACACTAACCCCCCTCAGCCAAAAACACACATTTGCCATTTGCAGGATTCAAACCCCTAGCTGACTATGTTATGACATTCGAGACGGACACATTAGCAGAGTGTGCTATTCGCATTACTGGGAGGTTTCCCTTCTCTTGCTGTACTTATAGGGTGCTGACATCATCAGCGTTTAGAAAGGGAAATGTGCATCCTGTAGTCTGTTCTCCTAGTTGCCAAAAGGGACATTTCCCTCACACACAATTATACACACACTAACCCCCCTCAGTCAAACACACACACTTGCCATTTGCAGGATTCAAACCCCTACCTAACTATATTATGACACTTGAGACGGACGCATTAGCAGAGCGCGCTATTCGCATTACTGGGAGGTTTCCCTTCTCTTGCTGTACTTATAGGGTGCTGACATCATCAGGGTTTAGAAAGGGAAATGTGCATCCTGTAATCTGTTCTCCTAGTTGCCAAAAGGGACATTGTCCTCACACACACTAACCCCCCTCAGCCAAAAACACACACTTGCCATTTGCAGGATTCAAACACCTATCTGACTATGTTATGACACTCGAGACGGACACATTAGCAGAGTGTGCTATTCACATTACTGGGAGGTTTCCCTTCTCTTGCTGTACTTATAGGGTGCTGACATCATCAGCGTTTAGAAAGGGAAATGTGCATCCTGTAGTCTGTTCTCCTAGTTGCCAAAAGGGACATTTCCCTCACACACAATTATACACACACTAACCCCCCTCAGCTAAACACACACACTTGCCATTTGCAGGATTCAAACCCCTACCTAACTATATTATGACACTTGAGACGGATGCATTAGCCGAGCGCGCTATTCGCATTACTGGGAGGTTTCCCTTCTCTTGCTGTACTTATAGGGTGCTGACATCATCAGGGTTTAGAAAGGGAAATGTGCATCCTGTAGTCTGTTCACCTAGTTGCCAAAAAGGACATTGCCCTCACACACACTAACCCCGCTCAGCCAAAAACACACACTTGCCATTTGCAGGATTCAGACCCCTATCTGACTATGTTATGACACTCAAGACGGACACATTAGCAGAGTGTGCTATTCGCATTACTGGGAGGTTTCCCTTCTCTTGCTGTACTTATAGGGTGCTGACATCATCGGTGTTCAGAAAGGGGAATGTGCATCCTGTAGTGTGTTTTCCTAGTTGCCAAAAGGGACATTTCTCTCCCACAGACTTACACACACACCAACCCCACTCACTCACACACACACACACACACACACACACACACACACACACACTGAGCATTTGCAGGATTAAAACCCCTACCTAACTATGTTATGACACTTGTGACGGACGCATTAGCAGAGCGCGCTATTTGCATTACTGGGAGGTTTCTTTTCTCCTGCTGTACTTATAGGGTGCTGACATCATCTGTGTTTAGAAAGGGGAATGTGCATCCTGTGGGGAGGCAGACACCAAGCACACTCTGGCTAAGCTGTCATTCCCTAGGGCAAACAGCCTAGTGTTGACCTCTACACCCATATGTTTAATTGTCAAATGCACATTATTTGTTGCTGATAGACTGCTTGCACATCTTTATTGCCATAGCATTCCCTGTTTGTATGAACAACTTGTGCATCTGTGGAAGATGTTTGCATATGGGAGGGATCCACTATATCACGTATGTCTCTGTAGTCATTTAATTGTGTGCACTGGGCAGACTGCTGTAATGTGGTTGGTTCCTGGAATAACACGTAAAAATACCAGATATGTGTGTTCAACTGCTAAACTTAGATTTGGCCTAAGTGTGTGAGCATGCCCAGTTCAGCCTTCCCATGGCATGTTGTCTGACATATGTCTCATTTATCAAAGTGTGTGAGCATGCCCAGTGTGAGCATTCCATATGTTGGACTCTGCAGCCCACCACATTTGTGGATGAGTGTGAACTTCAACAAATATCACCCGTTTATGGTTGTGTGTCATGTTGTGTAGTTACTGTACAACTGCTTTGTGTGTGAACACAACAGGATTATACTGTGCCTGCAGTGTTTGCATGGGATACTTTGCATACAGTTGTCAACATCCTTTCACACTGACCTAACACTGTATTACTGTATAGTGTACTGGTAGTACTTTGACTGTGGTGGACAGTATCCTGGGCTTTAGTGCTATCACTGCTTTACATTTCGATAGTGAGCACAACAGCCTGGTTAGGGGCCAGTTGTGTACATTTGACCATGTTGCATTCTGTTCAGATATGAACTACTTAAACCAGGCTTGTCCAACATTGGTAGTGTATTCCACAACATAGGTGTACATTTGCAAACACTAGCGATGTGCCCTAGTCCATGTCTAATGCTAGTTGGAGAGTGTGTTTGTCCTTCAACACACATTGTAAGTGGAGTTTGCCATGACATATGTCATGGTTAGTATACTGTGCCTCTGTCTACCTGTGACATGACAGTGATACCCAGGATAAAGCTACCATCTCCCATCCACTCATCAAGATTCCTATTGAGGAAGATTGATAAGTGACTCTATGGGTAGCCTGTACTGGGAGTTCACTCATGGGTGGGGTGGCTTCTGTGTTATGGATCATGCAGTACAGCTTGTCCTATGTAAGTCAGTGCTGGGGTTCAGGTCTCTCATGTGCATAGCTCACTGCCATTCAGATTGTACAAGGTGCAGCATGTTTATTGATACCAGCAACACAGGCAACACATGGCATCTGTGCAAGCTCTTTGATACTCCTGGTGAGGTACTGTTGGGGACTTTACGGTTGATGGAGGTGTCTGCTGAGGTACATCCCACAGGGGCTATTGTAGTCAATTGTACCGCTGATGAAGGATGACTGCAGAGCCACAATGACCTCCCCTTATCTAGATCTGACAACCTTCATGATTAGGTGGGTATATGGTATGTTTCTGTAGACACTACAGCACATGTTTGTCCAATGCAGGATATCTATCACCTTGTGTCCCCAGGTCTCTCATTACATGTTAACTACATAATGGGTCAACACCTATGTGGTAATTGGTGGGCACTTACTGTATATCCATGGGGGTTGACTATACACTTTTCTGCAATTAGCTTGCTGACATGGCTATGGCACCAGTTGTCTGTTTCTATGTGGCCCTTTTGTGGGATGCTTGTGTCAGCTGGTGGATCATATGTGGTGAGCAGTTTGTAGTCCTCTGCAAACATGTTTGGACACAGTCCTTCCATGTTTTCCTGTACCTATGGGACATATATAACAGACGAGGGAGATCCCAGGACCAAGCCTTGTGGGATGCCAGTTATATCTGGTTTGTAGACTGACATGGCTGCAGCATGTCTGACCATGTCTGTTCTGTCCTTGGTCTGGTTTGCAACCCCTCTACTGACATAGGGGTTTATATTTAAGCTGGTGAGCTTATCTATAATGAACACGTAGGGTATTGTATAGAAGCCTTTGCAAGGTCCAGCTACGCTGTGTGGACCACATTGCCCTCATCAATGACCTTAATGACTGTTTCAATTGAGTCAAACATGTTTAGGGGCAGGATCTGCACTTAAGAAAGCCACACTGGGTAGGGTCCAGTGTCAGTAGGTCCCCAATATCTTTATGTCTGTGGTACATGCTGATCCTTTCCATAGCTGTGCAGACCAAGCTTCTCAGGATTCTGGGGTAGTAGTTTTCAGTATCCATTCAGGCAACACCTTTGTTGAGAAGGACCACTGTTGTTGTACACTGCTCTTTGGGTACATATTCTGTGGTAAGGCTGACACTGAGCAGTAGTGTGATTTGGCATTCCATTCATCTTGGAGTCCATGTTGCAGTAAGCCCAGGACACCATCTCATACCATTGCTGCTGTGTGTTTTGCTTTGTAGATGCTGGCTGTTACCTCAGCATCTGCAATGTCAAGGGACCAGCAGTCTGCTGGGATAGATATTCTGCATTCTGGGGGGGGGGGGGGGGTTGCACTGCATCTGTCAGGATGCATGTTGGCAATATGTGTGTGTGTTTGTGATATTTGTGAGATTCAGAGCATATCTGTGAATTCCGAACATGGTTCCTACCATCAGTTGTGAAAGCCTTGGGATTATCCTTAATGTCCTGTACAATTTGTATCTTCATAGGTTCATACTAGACTATCCACGCTAGGGCATTTGTTAGCCTAGCCAGAGTGTGTGTGGCTTTTGCCACCCCTTGCTATGTGAATATTATGGCCATTTATGATTTGCTTTGCTGTGCCTCTGTCTGGACATGACACAGTGAAGACCCCCAGTGTAACTCTACAATCATCCATCCACTTGGCAAAATTCCTGTTGAAGAGTGTCAGTGAGGGGCTCTGCCTAACATGGAGTGGGATTCTGGTCCAGGGTGTGGGGAGCCTCTGGATTATGTATCTGTCCCACCAGCACATCCTATTTCATTATTTGTTGAGGTTGACATCTCTCACTCTCACAGCTCCGATGGCTTTGAGTTTTCTGGGGTGGAGCATGTCCATTACTCCTGTGTTGGGCATGGCCTTCTACAACAGGCATGCAATGCCTCTGTGTAGGCAGTATGTGACTGCATTCAGCTGGGGTGTCTACAGCCAGGCAGCATATGACATATATTTGAGACCCTTTATCCTCTTGGTGAGGTACCTTTGAGGTCTTTCTAACTGCTGCAGGGGTCGGGTAAGGTACATCCCATATGAGGCATTGTACTAGATTATGGGTGTGATAAGAGAACAGTATAGGGGCACAATGACCTCTGTTGACGTACATGTGAATCCTTTCCTGATATGGTGTCAAATGTAGACAGTCTTCCTAGCCACATTGGCAATGTGGGTGTCACATAACAGGTTACTGTCCACTTGTGTCCCTAGGTCCCTGGTTACTCCTTCCATACATAATGGTTTACCACCTATGTGGTAATTTGTGGTACCTTGTTTGGTATTTGGTGGGACATTCATACTGTCCAGTGTCTTCAGGACGGCTGGGTGGGGTTCCTGTGTGTGAGAGTGTGGTCTGTAGCATGCTACTGACTGTACAGCAGTCTTGCCTACAGTTAGTTGCACATGGGTGGACTCCAATGCCTTGTGCATTGTCAGTTACCTGGACGTATGGGTGTCTGTGCTGAATATGGATACTCACCCTCCTTTTATGTTTTGTTCCAGGTTTTGGGGCCATGACACATGACATGTGGTATAACCTGGTAGTGCTGGTGTGCTGTCAGGAGGCTTGCAGCAGGTTTCTGTCACTGCACAGACATCGATGTTCTCCATACTGGGGATGGCCTTGGGAGCATGCATATTGGGGTTTACACATCTGGCATTGGTCAGCATTACCCTTATGTTTCTTTCCACTTATGTTTTCTAGGGTGGTGGGTCAGTCTTTACAGCCTTGCCTACAAAAGGCTCTATGGAGGTGGCAAAGGCCTTATCCAATATCCAGACGCCCAGGGGTAACAGGTGCAAGCCATCCCAAGAACAGCTGTGTGGCTTGTCAAGCATGACATCCCAAGCAGACAGACATTGGATCCCCTTGGAATGACACCAGTAAGTGTGCCACTTGCTATGACTGATCATTCCGTGTTTGTACTGTGGCATTATTCTTGGTAAAGGTAGGATGCTGCAAACGGTGAGTGTCATACCGGCCTGGACTACATAATCAGAGAGCTCATCTATGTCTCTTTTCATGTAGTCTAGGGAGGTACATCTCAGGTCATTCACACCAGCATGGACTATGACTGCATCATATTTCTACTTGCTTTGGAGTGACCTGCATACTTCTGTTATGTGGCGTATTGTGGCAGCCTACAGGCAGCTTACTGTACCCTTTCCCTTGTTCAGTCTGGTGTGCGGGACAGCAGTGTGTTTGACTATGGAGTCACCTATTACAACTGTATCAGGCATGTTGTTTCTCCTTCTGGCCTGTGACTGTTTGGCACACCAGCTTTGTGTACTATGTGTTGCATGTGCTATGTTTGGAGGTTGTTTGATTGGGTGTCTGTTTTAGAGGCCTCTGTTGGTGTGCTGTGTTTGTAATTTGTGCCTCCGGGAATGTTTTTCTGTGTTTATGTGTTTGGTTTGCAGTTGTGATAGGTCTATGTGGGACTGTGTTTGTGGTTACCTTCTCCTCCTGACTAGTTTTGGGAGTACTGAGTTGAGGGAGCTCAGCCTCCAGTTTGGATAGATGGTTGCATCTCTCACATATATTTGTATTTCTTGGGTGGAGTTGGGGGTTGTCTGTGTACTTGGGGCAGGTGTAACATTGCCTCAGGATTCACAGATTCAACTTGTTGTGGCTGGCCTTAGTGGATTGTATGTGTGAACAGATTTTATTGCCATACTACTGATCAGTGATTACTTCATTGTTTATGTTTGCTCTATCATGTAGTAGCTTCCTCATTCTCTTGCATGGTTTGGTTATGGCTGGTGTCCACCATGCCAGATGCCTGCGTGTATGCCATTGTGTCTTGTTTTAATTTAGGATTGCATAATCCAAGCATTCCTGGCAGTGTTCATGGAATGGCTGTATTACAGGTTCTGAGGTGTGGCCCATATTTTGCACCTGCACAGGACCTTTAATGGATTCCACATCAGTTTGGAGGAGTGCAAATATTGCTTTACACATGTTTTCCACTGTGGTTTTCTGGCCAGGGACTGTGGTCAGGATTTGTATATCCACTGTGATTACTCTATGGTCTGGTTTTACCAGTGAGCAATACACTTCTCATCTTGCCATCCAGTACCCATGTTGCTGATTATCACATCCAGTATGCTTACCCTCTTGTGGGAGTGGTACGTTGTTCCTGGGCATTTTGGTTTATGGATTCTATGAACTTTTGTCCTACACTGTTGGAGCTAGTATAATGCTCCCAGTCTATGTCTGGGTATTTTCAGTCACCCAATATAATGTGGTTTGGAGGACTTGATATATTCATGTATTCCAGCATAGGCCAGGTGCAGTTCCTGGTGTTGGGACAGTAGTCTGTAGCAGGCTATAAACTGGGGGGCAGTTTTAGCCACTGTTACTTGACCATGGCTAGTCCATGCTGCTTTTTGTTGTTGTACCAACATGGGGGTGTGGTTATCCTTGACAATTCTTGCTAGCCACCCTCCTTTTGTAGCTTGTTCCATGTTTTGAGGCTGTACAGCACAGTATGAGGTGTAACCTGGTAGTGTTAGGGTGCTGTTGTGAGCCTTGACTCAGTTTTCTGTTACAGCAGATATCAACATTCTCCATACTGGGTGAGTTTAGACTGCATGCATCTTGCTGTTTCGACTTATCCCTTATCTTATTCTTATCCCTTCTGATACCTATGGAGATAGGTTTGTGTTTTGAGCCTTACCTATTCAGGGCACACTGTGGGTAACAACAGCCTTTGCCAGTATCCATACGGCTTGCACTGATAGGTGCATGCCAGTCCTAGCAGGTGGAGCATCATGTCATGCTCAGCATGTCATCCCAGACTGGCACACATTGGATCCCCTTTGACTAACTGCGGTACTTCAGTCAATTATTGCACTTGATCATCTCATTGTCATATTGTGGCATGATGCTTGGTGAGGGTAGGATGTTAGTCAGGGTACTCAGGTGTGCATATAGTACATGGTGTTACATTACTTAACACATAGCATTCATGCCTCAGGTGGTGCTGCAGGGCTGCCTCTGTCGGATGTGCATATTACACTTCCCTGTACATGTTTGAGAGCAGGTTGTGTCATGTTAGGCATCCCTGTTACTATATGAGTGAGTCAGAGAGGGGTATCATTCCCAGGGTTCCTACTGAGCCAGTGTATGTGCTATGCGTTGCCTCTTTGCCAAGGCCAGGGCATACTGGGCATGCCTCCTTCTGCCTACTGGGGCAGGCTCAGGTTGTTCCTCCTCCGAGTCACGCTCTGCCTGTGATGGCCTTGGCAATGGTGGGGGGCTGTTTGGCCCGGCCCTATGCTGGTCCTGCTGCAGCTGTTTTCGCAAGATCATATTATGTAGCATAGCACATACCATGACAATTTGGGTACATGTAGTTGGTGTGTACTGCAAGGCTCCACCAGATGTGTCCAGACACCGGAACCGTGACTTGAGCAGCCCAAACACACGCTCTATTACATTACGTGTTTGTGCGTGTGCCTCATTATGGCGTTCCTGTTCAGGTGTGTGTGCATTTCTGATGGGTGTCATCAGCCATGGCTCCAGTGCATAACCTGCATCCCCCACTAGGTGTCCGTGCGGGATGTCCCCATTGGCAAATGTCTGGTACAGCTGCGTCAAATGCCAGATGTGGGAATCATGGTAGCTCCCAGGACAGCCAGCACACACATTCATTATTATGCCCTGGGCATCACACACGACCTGGCAGTTGATGGAGGGGAAGCCCTTGCGGTTGATGTATGCCCTACCCCGCTCACCGGCTGGTGCTTTGATGCGTATGTGCGTGCAGTCTGTTGCACCCACTACCTCAGGGTATTCCGCTATTTGCTGGAAGAGACGCATATTGCTGGCCAATACCTCACGGGCATTGGGGAAATATACATGATCACCGACATGGCATCCAGGAACTGGTGCAGTACCCTGGAGGCTGATGCCTGTGATATCCCCATCATATCACCAGTTGGTCTCTGGAAGGTACCTGTTGCTAGTATTCTTAGGCCAACACATACCTTGGTTTCCACTGGGATGGGTTCCCCTCTGTTGGTTCTGTGTGTCAGGCGTGGCCTGCGCAGCTCCACTATTTGCTGCAGGAGGTCTCTGTCCACTCTATAGCGCTCTACTATCTCCAGCTCATGTAACCCGTGGTAGGTGACCCTGGGCCTGTACACTCTTCTCCGTCTCCTCACTGTGGGTTGTCTGGCACCATCTGCATTGTCACCACCCTCAGCAAGTCGCCTATGTCTCATTATGATAGCTATGGCAGCCCCTAACATTTCTGCTCTCAGTTCAGCTTTTTCAGTTTTCACTTCTAATAACTTAACGCCTGTCTTGCAGTGTCTCTTGAGAGAAACATCCTGCACTGCTGTTTGCAGAGTTTTAAGTGCTGGGATGGGCTACTATTCTGCCTGTGTAATTGCCTGCTTCTAATTGTTTTCACCTGCTAGCTCCATCAGTATTCACTGCTAGCTTCCTACTAAATCTGTTGCTTCCTTTTTCCTCTCTGTTTCCTCAGGGAGGAGCCGTGTGCAAACCAGCAGAAACACGCTCACAGTGGCTTACACGGTTCAGAATCTGCTTATTCGATTAAAACGCGTGCACACCCGCGCAAACAGTGTTAAACATCTCCCAACATGCTCAGTCTGCCTTACACGTGCGCACACTGCCTTACTCACGCTTCATGGCGCGCACATGTGCGCATGCACGCCCAGCAAGAAACTTTGGTCTAGGCAACAGTGTACACCTTCCATTTCTTGACTTACTCATGCTTATTTAGTGGCACACCTCTTTCCATGATATCTGTCTGACATCTGTCATGTAACTCTGACCTCCAATGAACTGCATTTCTTTCTACCGTTCCACCCTGTGATGTCACCTATCTCCTACTCTGTTCCTCCCCATTCTGTAACTCTTACACTACTCAGACTGTGCTCATTTGCTATGTGACAGTGGAATTCAGTATCCTAACACTCATTTGCATCAGACTGCCTACTAATGCTTAGTTACATCTCTTAGACTCAGCTTCCCCCCTTAGCAACCACTACACGGTGGCCATGTTGGTTTTGGTCTGCTGGTCCCTGCATTGACATTCCATGTATTGCATAAAACCCACATTTGTGGGTTTCTAACCTTTGTATTTATGTTTTATACAGTGGAGCCCGTTTGCGCGGGGCTGCGCTGGGTTTAAACATCAGCGATCACCGAAAAAAAAAAATTATATTTTTAAGATATTTGCATCAGGTTACCTTGCCAATGGCCACATATTTGGCCATTGGCATGCTGCCTGACACATATGCACCCTTTATTTGGAGCTGACATGGCTCCATTGCGGTTTTTGCAGAAACGTACTCAGTTGTCAACTGAGTACATTTCTGCAGCTAAAACGGCTCTTACACGGGCTGTTCTGGGCTTCCTGGATCGCTAATCATCCTCATTTGCATGCTATTCGGCTGCAAGTGAGGTGATTAGCTTATCCACGCCCACTCAGTGTAAGAGCCGTTTTAGCTTGTCTCTTACATGGACTTTGGGCTGTTCCTGGATCGCGAAGGCTGCATGGAGTCTTACACTACTCTTAGACTCCGTGCAAGCCTTCGTGAATCCGGCCCACTCTTTAAAACCAGCATTTAAATGACATTAACAAGTGCAAAAATGCTGAAAATAAATAAAAAATACACACACAATGTATAAAATCTATAAAATGGTGTTTATATAAAAATGAAAGTATATATAAAAACGTATACAAATATTTTTTATATTTTATATATTTCACCTTTCCATTTCTTTTAGTTTTAACAGGCAAGCAATGGAGAGTATATCATTTAATCCTGGCTATTGCCCCGCATTTAGGCGGTCCTGCCAGATTAATTCTTTATTTTCCAAAAGCAGCCCCTATGGGCCACCTCTTTTATCCAAGTCAACAGTGTCCACAATGAAAAATCTGAAAGAGTGGTCTGATTTTTCTGCGTAGTGTTTGCTCAAGGCATTTGTGGATTTACCAAGTTTGATATCCCTTAAATGCTCATAAATTCTGTTTTTAAATTTCTTCTCAGTCTTTCCGATATAGAAACATTCACATAAGTTACACACTGCACAATAAACAACTCTTTCAGTATGACAGTACACCTTCTAATTCACCTGTATTTTAAACCCATTCCCCAAGAATTCGTGGCCTTCAATCACAAAACTACACTGAGCACAGGAATCACATTTTTTCATAGACCCTGCATGTACAATGTTTCTGTTAGACTCTAAAATGCATTTCAGGTTCATCCCTCTCTTAAAAACAATATTTGGTTTAGTTCCGACATTTTCTGATATCTCTATCATTAAGCAATATAGCCCAATTTTTGAATAAAATATCAAACACATCCTTGCTGTTACTGTGAAAAGTAGTAATAAAAGCACATTTACAGGTCCTTTTTAGTCAGTGTGATGGGATTGGTTTATTACTTAATTAATGCTCTTGCAGGATGTACTTAAAGGAGTACAACGGGTTTCGCAAATACATTCCTCAAATTATGTGCCCTTTTTGTCCCTATTTATACCTCCCCTGTATAATCAACTACAATGCAGCGTTTAAAAAATAGAAATTCCCCTTACTTCTCTAACAGAAGCTTGCCTTAGCATACAGGTATGGTTTCAGTAGCAAAAACATTCTCTCGCGTTTCACAAAAGCTTGTTGGAGTCCCCCAATTACTGACGTCATCGGGGCCAAGCAGTGGAGGGTGTTTTTTTTTTTTTTTTTTACAGTTCCCTCCCCCAAACTGACATCACCACGACCGGCCTCTGGTTCTCAGTCCAACAATGAAGACCACCCATTCTGTGATGTCACAGCTGCTTTGTCCTTCCCCCAGCCTTGGAGTGTGAAATACAGCTGCAGGTAGGGACGTTCTTTTTTCCTTTCGGTTTTTCCAGTACGCAGTATTTTGCTAGAGGAACCTGTTGTGCGATTCTCTGCCTTCATCAGTTTTACTTCATGGCTTGCTTAATTGGTGAGTTTTTGGAAAAACAGTTGTCTAAATCAAAAAAAGTAAAAGTTGCAGCTTTGTTTCTTGATGCTTGTCTCCGTTTGGTTCTGTTAATACAACTTGTCGCTATTGTGTTTTTGCTGCTGTAGTTCGATTCCTGGTGTGCACATGGTTTTGGTTTAGAATGGCAAACAATTTTCTTTTATTGCTAATGTTTTTGTTTCAATTGGTGTATTTGTTTTTGTGAGCATAATTGTGCGATCACAATCTAGCTATCCCTTTTTTTTTTTTTTTTTTTTTTTTTTTACACTCGCACAGCTGTTTATTTTTTTTTGCATGAAACACTCACTTAACGGCTTAACAAGTGTAACAGAAGGGTAAGCTAGATCATGATCGCACAGTTCTGCTCTCAAAAACACATACACCAATTCAAAAAAACATTAGCAATAAAAACAAATCGGTTGCTATTACCGACCAAGACCATGTGCAAACAAAAGCAAAAAAAGTTGCTGGTGGTCGATAACTAGGAATACAGTTTTAGGTCACTAATAATTTCAATGAACTTCAGCTGTTGCAGTGGGACCAGTTCACATATCTTACTCTCTGGCACTCCATCAGCAAAGCTGAAGTGTCATGCTATTATGTACCTCAGCATATAGTAACAGAAGCATAGCATGTTTAAAAGTTTTGTTTACCATTCAGATTTATGTTACAACAGCTAAGCATGTAAGATGACTCAAAGGGGTTGTTGTTTGCATTTTAATAGCCCATGGCTTAATGGTGTTGGGGTCAACCACATATAAACATATCGTCCATGGACTCTAATGACTGGTTTCTGAACCACTATTTGTGCTACTTTAAAAAAGAAAAAGAAGTTATGTCTTACCATAACGCTCCATCTGTATTGTTGATCCTCTTTCAGTCATTACGTATGGGTATCGGTTCCGACCTCGGAACCAGGCCGCCATTTTCCAAGCTCGCGTCAGCTTCAAACTCTTGAGCTAAACTCTTAACCATAATCCCCTCTCCCTGTTACCTCAGATTGAGTTTGCAAGTCAAAAGAAGGTAGAAGCTATCTCTGGTCAAATAACCTAAGAGAACCGGATGGTGAGATCCACTAGAAGCCACAGGAGGGGGAAGGAGGGAGGGAGGGTCGTAATGACTGAACGAGGATCAACAATACAGATGGAACGTTATGGTAAGACATAACTTCTTTATCTGATATTGTTAATCCTCGTTCATTCCTTACATATGGGACAGAGTCCCCAGCTACCTCTATTCCTGGGAGGCTCTCATGGAAGCATTCCTGAGCACCACAGAACCAAAAGATGCTCTTCCCCTGGAGGCCAAATCCAATTTGTAATGATTGATGAAGGTATGAGGCGTAGCCCAAGTTGAAGCTGCACAGATGTCATGCAAAGAAACTTTGGCATGGAAGGCAGCAGAAGTTGTCATCGACCTTGTCGAATGAGCCTTCATGGTAGTAGGCAACGGAATATTACGTTGTGTATAAATGAAGGTCACACAGTTTTTCAACCATCTAGCTAATGTGACCTAAGCAACAGCAGATCTTAATCTAGGTCCAGAATAGGCCACAAATAACTGGTCAGACTTACGAGAGGACCTAGTCCTGTTTAAGTAAAAACAGATTTGCCTGTGAATATCTAGGGTATGTAGGCAATACTCTCCTCTGTTTGAATGATTGGGAAAGAAAACTGGCAATTCAATGGTTTGATTAATGGACATTTCAGAGATCACTTTTGGCAGAAATGAAGGATTAGTTCTCAAAGACCCTCTATCTCTATGAAAAATCAAGTATGGACTCTTGATGCATAAAGATTGAAGCTCAGAGATACATCTGGCAGAAGTAATAGTGACCAAATAGTGACCAAAAACAAGGTTTTCCATGACAAATATTTGAGGTTGCAAGAAGAAGCTGGTTTGAAGGGGGGCATTGTCAGATCTTGTAGAACTAATGGCAGATCCCATGATTGAATAGGTTCTCTAAAAGGTGGCTTCCAGATGACTCGCACCTTTTATGAAGGTCTTGCACAATTTGTGTGACATGAGAGGAGTCTTGGACACCCTCATGGAAATTACATATTGCAGCCAAATGAACTCTAATGGTAGAGGCCGACAGACCCGATTGAAAAATGTCGGCCAGATAGTCTAGTATTATCGACAGTGGTGCTGAGAAGGGATCTACTTGTTTTTCTTTCAGCCAACAGGTAAATCTTTTCCACTTGCTAAGATATATAGCTCAAGTGGAAGACTTATGAGATGCAATGAGAATGTCACGTACTGGTAAAGAAAGATCATTCTGCCTGGCAAACAAGGGAACTGGAGTAGCCAAGCTGTGAGCTTCAGGCTGTCCAAGTTGGGATGAATCAGGATCTGCGGATGTGAGATCAACTCTGAGGTTGGATGGAGAATCCATGGTCGATCTGGTAGGTGAGGCCAAAGGAAGGGGAACCAAACCTGACGAGGCCAATATGGTGCTATGAGGATCACCTTGCTCTTCAACTGACGGGCTTTCTTCAGAAACTGGAGAATTAGGGGAAAAGCTGGGAATGCATAAATAAGACCCGAGGGCCAATCGTGGATTAGAGCGTCCCTGGGTGACTGTCCCAGAGGGGGAATCAGGGCGAAGTAGTTACTGCATTTGTAGTTGGTCGGGGACGCAAAGAGGTCGCAGCAAGGACGGCCCCAGTGGTGGAAGATCTCCGCCGCTATCAAGGGATTCAGCGACCACTCGTGAGGTTGTAGAATGCAACTGTTGAGTCTATCTGCTATCACGTTGGAACTCCCGGGAATGTGCGTTGCTAGAAGAAAACGGTTGGTAGCCATCGCCCATTGCCATATCCTCATGGCCTCTCGACAAAGGGGGTAAGATTTGGTTCCACCTTGTTTGTTGATGTACCAGACCACCGCCATGTTGTCTGATTGAATTGCAATCATCCCAGATGGCAGTAGGGGATGGAATGTTTGCAATGCCAGAAGCATCGCCCTCAGCTCTAGAACATTTATATGCTGTTGGGCCTCCAATTCGGACCAAGTGCCTTGGACTGTCTGTCCCTGACATATCCCCCCCCACCCCATCAGGGAGGCGTCCGTGGTCACTGTAGCCTTGGGTTGCTGGGGGGAGAAGGGGTGAGACCATTGTGACGGATTGTGTGTCATCCACCAATTTAAATCCTGTTTGCACCTGTGGGTTACTCAAATCTTGGCTGAAAGAGGATGCTGAAAAGGATACCATTGGGTGAGCAGTAGCCATTGCAGAAGCCTCATATGAAACCTGGCCAGGGGGACAATGGTGATGGAGGCTGTCATGGAACCCAACAGATGTAGGACAAAGTGAGCTGTGGATTTCTCCCTTGAAAGGACTGGGATCAGTTGTTGCTTTATCCTTAGAATTCTGTGCTCTGGAATGGCAGCTCTGCAGTTCTTTGTATCCAAGATAACCCCTATGAATTCTGTGGACTGAGATGGGTTGAGATTGGATTTTTGCCAGTTTATGGTTATGTCTAGCCATTGTGCAGTGAGGAGAGAGTATGCCAGGGCTTCTTCTAACAGATGTCTGGTGGGGGCAGAAATGAGCCAGTCGTTTAGGTATGGAAACCCCTGGAATCCTTGTAGTCACAAGTGAGCTGTGCTGACTGCCATGCACTTTGTGAACACTCTGGGGGCTGTAGAGAGTCCGAAGGACAGTACTCTGAATTGGTAGTGACCGGCTCCCGCACGAAAGCGCAGAAATCTTCTTGATGACCTGTCCACTTTTATGTGGTAGTATGCATCTTGAAGATCTATAGAGCACATCCAATCATATTTTTCCAAAAGCGGGAGGATAGACTGTACTGTGACCATCCGGAATTTTTGTTCTCTCACAAACTTGTTCAGTACACTGAGATCCAAAATTGGTCTCCAGTCCCCGGTTTTCTTTGGCACCAAAAATAGTCTTGAGTAGAATCCGGATCCTATCTGGTCTGGAGGTACTATTTGGATGACTCTCTTTCTTAGCAGCATTTTTATCTCTAGTGCTGCTTCTTCCCTTTGACGGGGTGGAATGTCGGGAAGGTATTTTTGAAGGGACAGGACAAAGACTGAAGGGGATATGATAACCTCTGGTTATAATCCTTTGTACCCAAGAATCGGTGGTGATGGTTAGCCAGGCAGAAGGGTACAAGGAGAAACGACCCCCAACCACCTCCAGAGGAAAGGAGTTGGGCCACTCTTCAGGAGCGCTGGTAGGATTGGCCAGGGAAAGAGTCCCTAGAACCCTGGTTTCGCAGACCCCACTCTGCCCCAAAAGGAGCATCTTCCCTGTGAGTTTCCCCCTCTGCCTCTAGGGGAGAACTCGGCCTGTGTGTCACGGAAAGGACCCTGAGATTTCTTGAACCATATCTTCCCACGCTTTTGGTTTTGGGAGAAAGTACGTTGAGGGGAAGAATAACGGACACCTACAGCAGAAAGGGTCTTACCATCCTGTTCACATCTGGCCAGTGTGCTTTTAACTTTGGGTCCAAACAACGAAGAGGCCTCAATGGGAGCGTTAAGAAAAGAGCATCCAGGCTTGTTGTCTCAAGACCACAGCTGAACCCGCCGCTCTAGCTGCCCCTTCTGATGCGTGGGATATTAGTCGCATAGAGAAGTTAGATAATGACTCAATGGTGGCCAGCTGAGAGGCCACTTTGTCACGGACCTCATCAGACACGGCACCAGCCAAGGTTTCAAAGAGCTCAGAAATCAGATCCCTTTGAAGCCTGGTAAAGCGTGCCATATAATTCAGGGACCTGATAGTAAAGGTCGCTGATGCAAAGGTGTGCTTCCCTATCCTGTCCAGGGCCTGGGACTCTCTTTTAGGCGGATGGACAGTCTGGCTTTCTTCTTCCGCCAGATCCTTTTTTGTTGTGGCCGCCACCACCACAGCATCCACAGGAAGACTTTTAGACCAATGGGGATCTGTAGCAGGAGGGGACAAAATCTTATCTGGCCTCCAGGGAATATCCTCGACAGTGTCAGGAGCCTTCCACGCACGCTGCACGATGAGCTGGACAAGTTCATCGGCAGGTGGAGTAACCCAGGAGGTAGGGGGCCGGGCACGAAAGGCCTGCAGGAACACAGACTCCTCAGAGGTCGGATTAGAGGGCTGCCAGTCACCTCTCTAAGGATTTCGAGGATATCACCAAAGGATACCTCAGAGAGTGAAAGAGGGGATCCTTCCCCCTCATCAAAGTCTGTGTCTTCAGTGAGGGACTCCTCTGTGGAGTCCATGTGCTTCCTCTTACACGAACTTTTCCGGTGGACTTCCCCAGAGGGAGAAGCTGGGGAAGACAGCAGAAAAGGGGTTTCCTGTGGGAAAATGCTCCGAGGCCCTTGCACCTGGTGTCCGCTAGGTGCGACTTATGAAAACAGTGTACCAGAGGAGGGCGGGGGGGATAGACAGCACAGTACCACCAGCAGAAGCCAGAGCCTTCTCCATCAGTTGAAAGGCTGGTTCACCTGAAGAGGGGTGAGTGTCCAGGATAGGGGTCACCCTTCCCCTAAGTGGTTCAGCCTGCCGACTCGAAGTCCCTGGATGGCTGTGGAACAGCAAATTATGAGCATCACAACTGTCATCCTGGGTCGTAGCAAACTCTCCTGCCACGAAGGCAACTGCGGTTCCTTGGTGAGATCCATAAAGGGAACCGCAGAGGGGGAAGACTGTGCTATATCAATGGACTTCAAAGGCAATGAAGGAGGAGAATAAGAAGGGGGTCTTTGGAAATGGGCGATCACCTCCCAAGGAAGGATGGGTCCTGAGGGGCGGGATACCTTTGGCAAGAAGCACTTGATCCACAAGACGCAACATGTCATGCTCTGAAAGGCTTCTAGTGGACCTCACAGTCTGTCAACAGAAGAGACAAGCTTGGTGCCCACCTCACCAGTCTGCGAGAACAACGGTGCCGAGAGAGATTGGACTATGGGTGTCTGCACCGAGGAAATCATTGGTGCCGAGGTCATGGTCTGCACTGACACAAGGATCGGTGTCAAAGTGGTTGACGGTACTGAAGCTGGAACCGACAAAATTGGAGCCAATAACCGAGGCGTCGGTTCTGAGTAAGATGTCAGAGGCGACGTGGTCAAGGTCGGCGCCGACTGAACAGTTGGTGCCGATGTAGTAGTCGTAATAGTCTGAACCAAGGAGCCCCTCTGTGTCGATTTAGTAAAGGCCACAGGAGAAGAAGGAGCCGAGATCACTTACTGTGCCAAAGGTCTAGGCACTGAAAGCACTGGGGCTGACTGAGTGAGCTCCAAAGCAGAAACTTTAGCCATCTTAGGTCTTGGTTGTCAGGAGTCCCCAGCCAGGGACGAGGGCAAAGACTTGGCCTTAGTAGGATCATCCAAAATTTTCTTATGGGCTCTAGGAGGGGTTGAAGACTCCAACCCAGAAATAGCCTCTGAAAAGGGAGATTTGAGAAGTCCCTTCAGCAACAACTTATTTTTCCTTCCCAACAAGGTTCTGTTAGAAAAATCTTTACAAATAGCACAGGGCGGGTCAACAGATAAGTGGGACACACCCAAGCAATAAATACACAAAGAGTGTGCATTGATGTAGGTAATTTGTGTCCACAATCAGAACACCTTTTAAATCCTGGACTACCTATTTTATCTGCCATGATAGAAAAAGGGGACAGTAGAAAGGTTACCACAAATGGTACAAAAGAATACCGGAAGGTATGAAGAAAAGGAAGAGATTACCAACGACGGTAAGGGAGAAATACCTTGTGGTAAAAGGTGCAGAGTAAATAGAAGAAAAATCAAGAAAATATGGTCGCTAAATGCGATAGGGTAAGAGACAACAAAATAGAAACTTTTCTGACAGAAAAAGTTATATACATGACTAGTCCGACAACAAATATCTATACTTAGCTCAAGAGAAGCAGCTTGACATGACCGAATGGCAACGCGGGAAACGAAATATGGGGTAACAGGGAGAGGGGGATTATGGGTAAGAGTTTAGCTCGAGAGTTTGTAGCTGACGTGAGCTTGGAAAATGGCTGACTCGGTTCCGAGGTCGGAACCGATACCCATACATAAGGAATGAACGAGGATTAACAATATCAGATCAATGTGTTTGTAGTGACTAATATTACATGCCGTAGGTGAAATAGTAGATGTTTACTACTCCAGCCTGGCATTCTGATCTACATCATTGCAGCCTAATTTTACCTGATGCAGAACATAGTAAGTGCATAAGTCCACTGAGTGAGATATTATTTATAAACAGTAATGCTAGAATGGGAGAATAGGATGCATGGAATAATCTGGTATGAAAATGTCTCATCCAACTCTAAATGTCTGGAACTTTCCAAGTACAATTGCAGGACAAAATTTAACTGTTAAAATTGCTGGAGAATAATTCAATGCTCAGTATAAATCTGTACTTCTCCCATCTCTCTGGTGAAGGCTTTGGAGCCTTCCCATGCTCCCACCTCAGGATATGCAGTGGGAGTTGTCTACTTACCCAGATTTGGGAGACTGCTACACTGAAAATATTTTTTGAATTAGAATGATTTTCTCCTAATGTGTCTGTATGGGATTTGACACTGTCTGCTAACTACTTTTTTTTTTTGGTGTACATACACATATCCTGTACTGGAGGTGTTCCATTGTGGAGGGTGGGGTGTGGGAATATGAACTAACTAGAGCAAGATACCCTAATCCAGCTTCTCTGAAATTATTGCATCAACAGTGTTTGCTTGCTTAGAGACTGTAATGTGTAATAATAATAACCAAGTAAACACTGTTGATGCATATGTAGTGAATTTGTCAGGTTGTACATTGAGTGAAGTTGCATTCACTAACATTCTTGTTGGGCCAGTGAGAACTAACCTTTGAACACCAAGAGATAATTACTGTGCAGATTTTATTGCTGAATGTCAGTGGGTTCAACAGCCTAGTTAATAAAAGCACTTAAGTATTTAATTGGTTGAAGATATTAGCCTACAACCTGGAACTTCTACAGGAAAATGGTTCATCTTCTATGGAACTTAAGAAAGTATCCAGAAAGGGGTATAGCCATGTTGTCTTTTAATCAGTACTATTTGACATTAGGGAATAATTGAAAATGGAAAACGTTTAATGCCCATGCTAACAATTTTGTATGTAAAACATTAGTTAAGCCAAAGGACAAAAAATGTGAGGATACCCGGCAATTCTGATAGGAGTTATTATTTGTATCCCACAGGGGTTATTTTGTTTCTTTTTGGAGTACTATTCTCAGATATAAAAGCAAGATATGGCTCAGAAAGTTAAATATTTTTGATGACCTCAAAGCGGGTAACATAATTACACCAGTGAAAGCTGCATAAGCTCTCTTGGTTGCCTCCAAAAAAACGTGTGGGCAGTAACAATGACTTAACCTTTGATGGCAGTAAACACAGCACTAGCAGACATGGCAAAAAAAGCCATGAGGTATAAACATAAAATAAATGAGCAAATCATAAGAGCTGACACCTTCACTAAACATTACTGACCAATGCTAGATAAAAATTTTAAAGTTACTACATCATATAAAACCAAAGTTTCAATTTGGGGATACAGAATTTGTTTGGTAGATTTCTGATATACAAAAATAATTTACATTTTGACAGCATCTACCTCTAGAAATAACAACATCATATTCCTTCGCCTGCCCCATTTTAAAATGCATGTGTAATCACTCCATGCAGTTCACTGCAACAGAGTATGCTTCGCTAAGCTGCTTTATTATACAGAATGTTGTGCTTCGAATCCTTCAAGATAGCAGCCTGAAACTACTTGAAATGTACGATTCCTTACTAGAAAATGCAAATGCTTGAAGACTTGAGTTGTTGATAAAGACTTCAGAAACTGTCAATACTTGTGTCATATAAGTAACTTTGTGGTGACCTCTAGGCAATATCACTCATCAGTTCTATTTGAACTCTGTGCTGGAACACATTACTTTAGAACAGGGGTGTCCAACCTTTTGTCTTGCTGGGGCCGCACTGAGTGAACAGAAATGGTCTTGGGGCCGCATATAAAACATATCATATAGTTAACTCTTTTGTTGCTCCGGAAGACCACAGTCAACCTGCTGGCTATACTGTAGGTGCATTTGAACAATGAATAAATGTAATAAATGCCTAATATTTGCCTTAAAATTCTAATTCTCATTCTACTTCTCTAATCTATCAGTTAACTCTAACATCTTAGTTAATAAATATATATATATATATATATATATATATATATATATATATATATATATATATATATATATATATTACAAATAAACAGATACTCACTACAGCACTAGCATTTCTCACTGGGAAAACCATTCCAGCAGTCCAACTACGTAAAATGTCAACATCAGCAGTCCTACAATACTATAATCCACAAAAATAACCCAACAAATTTGCAATAAAGTAAAGAATTCACATTACTGACTTAATAAAACAATTCTGAATAAGCTACAAGAGGGTTTCACCCAAACAAATAACTGGTGCCAGAAATATGGCCTCAAGCTAAAAGCCAAAAAATGTATCATCATCCCCTTTGAGGAGAGTGATGTCCCCACAAATTATCACATTAATAACAATGTTGTAAGCATGCAATAAGTCATATGGTACTTGGGCACCCAGGTTGATAGAAACCTGAATTTTGACCACCACGTTGTCTCCGTTATAAGGAAAGCTTTTTACATGGCCCAATTCATTAGTAAGGGTATCTCATCCAGGGACAAGGAGGTCATAACATCCCTGTATTCTTCCTTTACAAGAGCCATTATTAAGTGCAATGCCCCTTTTGACATGTGCCTCAGCAAAACACCCTGCCAAAAGAAAGACTACAACCATTTCTGACAAAAAAGGTCAACAGACTAAGTTCACTTAGTTATCTAAACAGACTAAAAAGCTTCTTGCTTTCCTCTGTCTCTCACTTACCCCTATAAATTTCACCACTGGCTTGCTTTCCAGGCTAAGAAAGATCCTGCCTTAAGAGACTTCCTCTTCCTCAGAAATACTGGTTATACCTAAAACGCTTACTACAAAGACCACAGCCTTCACTGCAACATAAACAAGCCACTTTTTATGGACAGGTTATTGACACAAAAACCTTCAACTTCTGTAAAAAGCTCCTCTCATTATCAAACAATGTAGTTCAGCAACACAATGGCTGGATGGATAGCCATAAATGTAGTCCTTGGGTAAGTAGCATAGCCTTCACCAAACCAGATGGAAAATCCACATACTAACCTTTCCCAGCTGGATGGCTATTATCTAATATTGGTTACTCAAGTCTAGTTGCCCAAGAAGAGAGGCATGTTTAACTAAGAATTCCATTTGCAAAATTATATTCAGTATACATATTAAATATCTCGCTTACACACACACACACACACACACACACACACACACACACACACACACACACACACACACACACACACACACACACACACACACACACACACAAAAGCCCCTACTTGTAAAAAAAGGCAACCTCAGTAATCACATGACATCCACTCACTGAATGAAATTGTCTGGAAGTCAAAATATCTGCAAAAAAAAATCATAGAGATGGATTCATGCATGTAATTTCCCACCACCAAAAGGACCATCAATAAATCAACAAACAACTGCTCGGCAAAAAGTAAATCAATAAGAAAACCATAAACTATAATGCTACATACTGGTGTAAACATATAACTTGTGTCAATCCCCAGGTTAATCCATATCAAAATATTTTTTCAGAGCTTCAGCTATGTACAAACAGCTTTCTCCTAAAAACTTAACTCATTGATATTTGCCTTGCTGTAATTATAACTGTAAAAAAAAATGTTTTTAAGTTTATTCTGTACCACAATGATTCTCACTGTTATGAGATGTAATCTCTGCCATATTGTATGAGTACTACAATCCATAATTTGCTGTCTCTCTCTCTCTCATGTATTATATTGTTTTGTGTTATTTTTGTAGCTTTTCTCCCCGGGCCTCCGCTGAAAATGGACCTGTGCCCAGTCGGACATTCCCGGTAAACAAATGTAAAATAAAACAAAATAAATAAAAATAAACTTCCCTCCAATCTAAAGCCATTTGACATTCAGACATTTTAATTTGTGCAGAAGTTACTCACAGACTGACAGTTTACTGAGCTGTAATGCTGACCTTCGCTTTTGAAAAAAAACAAATTCCCAGACTTTGTCAATAGCACAAAGGATTATTTATTTATTTTTGGAAAACATCTTTAAAACTGTTAAATTGATTACACACCCAGAAACACAGAAAAGTTATTGTGATTATGTAAACCACAGACTGCTGCAAGAAATCAAAGTCACATTAGCACTCAATGCTTATGTTCGAACAGATGAATCATACCTGTCAATTCCAAAAGAAGCAAAGTAGCTTAATAAGAAGGTTATTTGCAAGGTTGCATGGCAGTTTATATTGGAAATAAGCAGAGATATTAAAAAGGCTCTGTTTTTCATAATTATGCCGAAATGTCTTCCAAGGTAAATACAACGTCTGATTTAGTATGGAACCATACCTCTCAACCTTAGAGCAAAAAATCTGGACAAAGCGAAAAATAAAAGTGGGACACAGGCCCAAAAATAGTTATGCATGACAGACACCATTGAAACAACTGTAGCTGCAAACAATATACATCACTTATAATCTTTCTATCCCATCATTGTCAGTTAAACATTATATGGCTCATTCAGTCCTGCCTTCTTTGGCATCAAAGAAGATCATGCTTTGAAATGACAAATGCATTAAAAATAATACATAAAACACATTGCATCAACATCCTGCAACTTCCTACCTGCAAGCAACCACAGAGCTTTCACTGAAACTAGGGCTGCTTGTTTCCCCAGAATGACAGCTCTCCCTAATTAAGTCTAATGGTATACAATCTACCAGTATCTGGACTACCTGAAATAAATTACATTATGGCCTGTAAATTGAAAGTACATTTTGTTTAATTAAACTATATTTCTAAGCCCACTTACTATATTTTTTCAGTAACATCCCAATATCCATTTCCAGGTCACTTTACAAGACATTGGCAGTGGTAGACTTGCATCCTTCAGAACCCCAAAGGCCCACGCTAATACATTGTCCATTAAATGTAAATATCCATCCACTGTAAATGGCAAGAAGCTATGTCTTAAAAAATCTGCTTCTGGCTTGCGTACCCAAGTATTAGGTTTTGAAACAAAGAAACATATTCTCCACAGTCCGTAAGTCTCTGTCTTTAATCATCTACTGTTGCAGCACTCCCAACACATAAGCACACACATAACCACTAAAATCCCCAACATTTAAAAAATGACATTGTGCCCACTTGATTTGCCAGTATTGATGATCCGCCAAAGCTAAGCTTACTGTTGTCCAATCTACCACTGCTTAGAACCCACCAATGAAAAAACAGTACTAGGTGCTTTCTTGTTTGTCTGAAAAAACAATACAACTTTATATGCTACAGTCCCACATAGTCAGTTCACTACTGACCCATTAACCCTAGGCTGCTGTCTCATTCTTACTCCCTGTAACTGTATTACCTTGGATGACTACTTTTATTTCCTAAGCAAAAGACACAAATTGGAAGAGGAGGCAAAAATCCAGACATTCTTTGAAAATCCATACAGTTAAGAGGCATGAGTTCATGTTCAATACAACACTCTCCCTGTCAGGAAAGCCACAATTTAATGAAAGTGTACTCAATGTATGATATATTTGTGAGCTAACTTGTTTGTGTTCAGTAGGTAGACTGATCATTGTTAGCCTCTTTGTGCGTGCGTCTCTCTCTCTCTCTGTCATGCACACACACACACGCACACATGCACGCACACACACACACACCCA
This sequence comes from Protopterus annectens, assembly GCF_019279795.1. Classification (NCBI taxonomy): domain Eukaryota; kingdom Metazoa; phylum Chordata; order Ceratodontiformes; family Protopteridae; genus Protopterus; species Protopterus annectens. Next base: position 699,629,671 of record NC_056725.1, on the reverse strand, counting down.
CACACACACACACACCTACTTTCACACACACAATTCTGCTTTCATGCATGCACTCACTCACTCCGTACTTACCTATTAACACAGGTAATTGCTGTCCTTTTCAAAGGCAACAGCGGCAAATCCATACATGAGTCCTTCTTCAGCAAGAACACACACAAACACACACACACTGTTTGTTCGGCGGAAAATAATGGCGTAAACACAATGAGCTTTTTTTAGCTCAAAAACAAAACTAGAAGGGTGCTTTGGCGCATGTGCACACCGACATTAGCGTTACAGGTCACGGGAGCGACAAACACAAAACAAAAAAGTGTTTTGGGGCATGCGTACATCGATGTTGCAGTTAGATGTTGAGGGTCGCATGGAAGAGCTCTGAGGGCCGCAGGTTGGACACGTCTACTTTAGAATGTAATAACAAAAAGAGGAAGTGAAAAGTAAATATTAGTAATACAAAAAATGACATACTGCACACTGCCTTTACAGTGTCTTGCAAGATTATGGAATAAGCTTCTCCTTAAAAAATCACCCAAGTCAGCCTTTACCATCCTTCAAAAGTAATTTACATTTAAGCAATGGACAATGGTGATTTAAGTTTTAAAAAAGTATTGCAAGACCTATTCAATTCTGGCTTTCATTTAAGGCTTAGTGCCAAAAAAGCCTTTAGTAGGTTTGCTGTTTGCGGTTGCTATTACCGACAAAGACCATGTGGCACACAAAAACACAAGTTGCTGGTGGTCGATAACTAGGAAGTAACTAAGCACGTGGTTGTAAAAGACATGCGAGGGTAGCTTAGCTATATTTTCTCAAATTAGAGTGTGTGCGAACTTGGTGATCGTTTTCAACTGGACTTTGGAGCTCTTTAGGCTACTTTTATTCCCTCCTGTGTCTTACTTGGTGGATAAGACTTCAGTGCATCCAGCAGGCATGGATTCAGATAGTGGTAGTGTACCCAGCACAGGAGGAAGGTATATTATACAGGTATGGAAGTGGTTGATGGGTTTATATTTCTACATTTATAGGATGCTCTAGTACTTTTTCTTTCTGTAATGAATGTTTTCTGATGCTGTGCTATCTGTGTGTGTGATTTAAAGGCAGATGAGTTTTTTTCAGCTTATCACTTTGAGAAATGCATAAAACCCCAGGCATTTGGACTTTAGATCATAATTCTATGAACTACGGTTTACGTTTTCAGAAGGGGATTTTTTTTTTCAAAGCTATATTGATAGCAGCTTGTTTTCCATAGTGGCTGCATTGCTTTCTAGCCTATATTAATCTCCCATGAATAGAGTGTTTTGTTGGATAGGGAATGCCTCAAGTCGGTCTAGGTAAGAAATGTAGCATTTTTGTCCCATAGATGATTACCTATAGTTTGCTAAGATATGGTAAGGGACTCTATCCTGGTTATTTGCATGTGGGTAAATTCCATGTGTCATCCTGTTTAAACAACATTGAAGATTACTTGCTACTAATGAAGACTGAGACACTTCCACCTTTTGTCCCGGTCTCTTGTGACTGATAGTCTACATGTGTGAATGGCACACTGGCCTTGTACTGACAGAGTACATTCTGTGGCTTTAAACCATGTCTCTGTAAGGGCAGAAATGCAATGTCTGTATTCTCTGCAGAGACTGTAGGTTGTGGAGTTTCTTGTTAAGGTTATTAGCATGGAGCAGTAACACCTTAAATTCCTTCTGATTTTATTTGCATTGTCAGTCGGTTGGTCAATGTAGTGATGTAAAAACTGTTTTCAATCTACAATGGTTTCGCTTAGCAAATAGTCATCATTGATTGTGCTACAGAACTTGAAAGCCTTGTTAGTATCACATCAGGGGAATATATTTGTTTTAGCTGCAGATGGCTGTGGGTTCTACTACCGCAACTTGTAGATGGATTGGTAATATTATGTTTATCTTTATTGGGGGGTGCTGCAGTACCTAGAGTGTGTCTTCGTTTTTTTTGGTTTGACATCCATTCCATTGCAATGTTAGCAGCTTACCATTATTTGTTAAGTCGCCTGGGCAATGTTTTCTTCTAAGGCAGCAGGCACTGAATCTGTAGATGAAACACTGAAATATCAAGTTGTTTGTTTGCAGCAAACTATTAATTAGTTACAGCTTTCTTTAATGTGGAATTATTCAGATGAATTTTACTGCTCCACAAATTGTGCTTATTAACTGATACTGAGTAGCCTGTTTTGGTTGAAATTTTCTGAAAAGAATAGTTTTATTACAGATGCATATGCTTTGTTTCATTGCTTACTGGACAAATGTTCAAAACTACAAATTTAAAACACACTAACAACTGATGCTGTGCTATACAAGGAATATAATTGAAAACAATCAAGATGGTGCATCAAAGAACAAACGCATGTATGCATGGTCCGAAAAATTTGTGCAAGGGACCAGTAGTTTGGCTTAAGCCCAACGGTAGACGTAATTCACCACGCATTGTCTTTGAATGGACATATCAATGCCGTTTCAATGGTAGAGAGGTTTACTGTTAATGCAAAGTCTGTTTTCATTGTGCGTCTATATTGCTTTGTTTAGCAAATGTCTGCCTGTGTTTCTGCTACAAAATTTGAAATACGTCTTCTAAATCACAAATCATTTATGATTTAAAGCTTTCTACATTGCTTATGTTAAATTAAGATACTCAGCCAAGTAACGGACACTGCAAAGACTGCAGTGTAGGCTGAGGTGGATGCTGCGTGAGTAGATCCACATTGTGGGTTAGCTTATGATGATTGGCCTTGGCTAGAGAGTGAAATAGGGGAAACCGGTTTTATCTTGGCCAATAATAAGCCACCAGCATGGTTTTTGGTTGGTCCTTCTTGATTTTCAGGAGACCTTTTGTATTGGTGGGAAGGGGGGGTGTATAGGAACATCGCCTTCCAATAATGCTAGAGTCACTCACAGGACTGTCAGTTAATACATGCTCTCCAATACCTAGTAAGATCAATGCTCTCATGCAGTGCATTAGCTGTTTTGCTTTCTGTGCCATGCGGGTACCTGAATAAGTCATGGTTTAGCGAATGATTCTCCAAGAAGTAAAGTGTTTCACTTTTAGATTGTATTGTCAGTCTGCATAAAAACTGAGGAAATATAGTCTGGTCATCTCTTTTTTTCAATTGATTAATTCAGTAATGATGCACCGACCTTGCAGTATCATGCCTAGGTATGTGAAAACAAAATAAATTGCAATAAAAATTAGCAGAGGGTAATTCTAAATGTACGTTAACCTTGTCTCTCTAGTTAGATGCTACCTAGAAAGATACAAAAGTGCCTTGTAGTTTAACATGGGTGCTTCTTCAGTATTTCAGAACTCTTTTTCTGCTTATAGCTCCATTTCCAGGCTACAGCTTGATGTAAGATGTTTCTTAGTGACATAGTTATCTCTGGCATATTGGGTACAAACTTTCTAAGATACTGCATCATTTCTAGGAACTTTTTGTAGTGCTTGTATTTGACATTTGTCTGACTGATATGACTTTTTTTCTGTATTAGACTTCATTCTACCTGATTGTTAACTTTACATTTGCATTTAGTTAATTTTGAAGTTACAGCCACTAAATATTAAAATAGTGTTTCAGTCTTAACTTTTTGTTATGCTTGTCTTTGGTCTAATCCCTGATTTTCATCAAGAACTGACAGTAAGTTGGCATTTGACACTACTGAGACTACTTCAGTTGTAAGAAATGGGTAAATACTCTGTCTTAACCACTTTATTAAAATATCATGACCCAGGAACAAGTGTGAACTGTGCATTACTTTATGTTATCGACCTATTATGTTGCTCTAAATTCTTAATGCTACATACGTTGCTTCGCAAGAGATGGCTTGCACCCATCACCCCTAGGATTTTGAATTACTGGCCAAGGCTCTTGCTGCCTCCATAGTGCCTTTTTTAGGCAAGGCTCAAAAGTCAAACCCACCTCCATAAACAGCACAAATAAAAAAATGAGGGTTATGCTACTCAACGCCAGGAGTTTAAATCTCAAAATGCATGCGCTCAAAGCACTCCTCATTATGGAGAACTTTGACATCTGTGCTGTAAATGAAACCTGGTTCAAGGCTCCAGAGAGCACTCCAGCACTACCAGGCTACAACTCGTACTACACATTTCGGCCACAGAACATGGACCGAAACACAAAAAGAGTGGGTGTATCCATATTTATCAAGGATACCTACACCTCCAGGTTAGTGGCGCGGCATGATACCTCTGAGATCATCCATGTGCAACTAACATCAGGCAAATCTGCAATGCAAATTGTGGCCTGCTACAGATTACCTTCCATGACCCAGAACCACCAATCTGCCTTTCTGGAGACACTGGAAAACATGACGGTCCTACTGAACACCCTGATATTGGTCGATTTCAATTACCCTACCATTAACTGGGAAAACTACTTGAGTACAAACTCCCAGGTTCAGCGCTTCCTGGAATTTATCAACTCAAACACGCTGGATCAGCTGGTAAACTCCCCTAACAGAGGTGAAAACATACTGGACCTGGTCATCATCAACATGGGCGACAGGTGTTTCGCACCGGAGGTCAACCTGTCACTGGTTAGATCAGACCATAAACTAATAAATCTGGATGTCCACACCCCACCACCACCCCCAACCAAGGAAACCACAGTGAAAAACTTTTCTAAAGCAAACTTAACCTTACTTAAGATAGAGGTGGTAAGTTTCACAGCCCCCATGCTGCTAAAGGATAACGCTGCCCAACATGCAGAATCCTTTACAAATGCACTCTATGAGCACCTACAAGGATGCATGGATCGTGCCATCCCTAGCAAAACCAAGACTCACTCCCCTAAGAGAAGGAAGCCAATCTGGTGGACCCCTGCCATAAACAGGTTATACAACAAAAGGAGGAAAATAGTTCAGAAAAAAAGCAAATCCCAAGAAGGAAAGACATCCCTGATCAATATCAGTAAGAAACTAAGGTCCCTCATAAAATCATCCAAGGCTAACTTCAAAAGAAAAATAGTAGCCAAACATTTGAAAAATAACCACAAAGACTTCTTTAGCTATGTCAAGAATCTAAGTGGTAACTCACAGACATGCTATGATCTAGTGCAAAATAGCACAAAATATACTGAACCTACCGATATTGCCAACATCCTGGCAGATAGATTCAGTGCAAACTTCACCCCCCTCTCACCTCCAAAAGGGCCCACAACAATACCAGAAAAGTGTAGTGTCTCGGAAATCACAGATGCACAGGTGAAAACAGCCCTTTCAAAAGCCAAAAACACAGCGTCAATGGGGCCAGATGGTGTCCCAGGATGCGTCTTGCACGAACTACAGAACAAACTAACCCCCCAACTAAACACGCTGTTCAACCTCAGCCTCTCCACAGGCTACGTGCCCATAGAATGGCGCACAGCAACGGTTATTCTGCTCCACAAAGAAGGGGCCACAACTGACCCTGGTAACTATCACCCCATAAGACTGACTAGCATGGTCTGCAAGGCTATGGAGCGCATCATCATGGAACTCATTAACAAAGACATTGGGAACCTCCAAACACTTGACCCGACCCAGCTCGTATTTGTTAAGGGGAGATCATGCCTACTAAACCTGGTTGACTTCTTTGAGACAGTCACCAAGGCCATAGACGAGGGAAAGGTGGTTCACACAGCCTACTTTGACCTCGCCAAGGCGTTCGACACCATTCCTCACTCAGGTATTATAGAAAAACTCACCAGCCTGAACATAAACCCCTATGTCACACGGTAGGTTGCCAACTGGCTTACAGACAGAACTCGCACAATAAGAATAGCAGGCTCCAGGTCTGACTCTAAACCAGTCACAAGTGGTGTCCCGCAAGGCTCGGTCCTGGGACCCCTGCTGTTCAGCATATACTTCTCAGAAGTACAGGCAAACGCAGGAGGACTATGGCTAACCAAGTTCGCCGATGACTGCAAACTGGGAGCCATAAATGACTCTCCGGCTGACACGGACATCCTCCAAAAAGGCCTTACTGAGACGGACACCTGGTGTCAAAGTCATGGCCTCAAGCTAAATGCCAAAAAATGCATAGTCATCCCATTTGGGAAAAACAAAACACCCACGAATTACCACATAGGTGGCAGCCCCCTTAATACAGAAGAGCTAATAAGAGATCTGGGGACCCAGGTAGATAGTAATCTCTCCTTTGACAATCATACTGCCAAAGTAATTAGGAAATCCTTCTATGTGGCCCATCTACTTACTAAAGGGTTTGCATCTAGAAATAAGGAGGTTATAGTGCCCCTCTACTCGTCACTCATCCGATCCATCATAGAGTACAATGCCCCATTTGAGATGTACCTCACAAGACACTTCCAACAGCTGGAAAGACCACAAAAGTACCTCACCAAGAGGATTACTGACCTCAAATATATGTCCTATGCAGACCGACTGAAAAAACTCCGGCTGTACTCAGTGGCATATCTCTTACTCAGAGGTGATCTCTGCCTGACTTACAAAGCCATGTCCAACTCAGAATTGATGGACATGATCCACCTAAAGAAATTCAAGTCACTGTGAGTCACGCACTCTAGTAAGCACAACCTCGCAACAACAATAAATAGAACATGCTGGAGGGATAGATTCCTGTCACAGAGACTCCCCATGCTTTGGAACAAAATTCCTATCTACATTAGGCAAAGCCCCTCACTAACACTCTTCAAGAGAAACCTTGATGAGTGGATGGGTAACAGAAAATACACCCCTGAGATCACTTCATTGGCTCTGCTTGACAGAGGCTCAGTTAATTAATCAATGGGGCGGCGAAAGCCAACACACTCTGGCTAGGCTTATAAATGCCCTCGAGCAGACAGACTAGTACCTGCCTATGAACCTATCTTCTTCTTCTTTCAGCTGCTCCCATTAGGGGTCGCCACAGCAGATCAACTGTTTCCATTTCTTCCTGTCCTCTGCATCTTGCTCTGTCACACCAACCACCTGATGTCCTCTCTCACCACATCCATAAACCTTATCTTAGGCCTTCCTCTTTTCCTGTTACCTGGCAGCTTCATCCTTAGCATCTTTTTCCCAATATACTCTGCATCCCTCCTCAGCACATGTCCAAACCAACATAATCTTGCCTCTCTGGCTTTGTCTCCAAACCTTCCAACCTTGGCTGACCCTCTAATCCTCTAATATACTTATTCCTAATCCTGTCCATCCTCGTCACACCCAGTGCAAATCTTAACATCTTCAACTCTGCCACGTCAAGCTCTGACACCTGCTTTTTTGTCAGTGCCACTGTCTCCAACTCATATAACATAGCTGGTCTCACTACCCTCTTGTAGACCTTCCCTTTCCCTCTTACTGGTACTCGTCTGTCACAAATCACTCCTGACACTCTTATCCACCCACTCCATCCTGCCTGTACTCTCTTCTTCACCTCTCTTCCACACTCACCATTACTCTGAACTGTTGATCTCAAGTACTTAAACTCATCCACCTTCCCCACCTCTACTCCCTGCATCCTCACCATTCCTCTATCCTCCCTCTCATTCACACACATATATTCTGTTTTAGCCCTGATGACCTTCAATCCTCTTCTCTCTAGAGCATATCTCCACCTCTCCAGGGTCTCCTCCACCTGTTCCCTACTCTCACTACAGATCACAATGTCATCTGCAAACATCATACTCCACGGGGACTCCTGTCTGATCTAGTCTGTCAACCTGTCCATCACCACTGCAAATAAGAAAGGGCTCACAGCTGATCCTTGATGCAACCCCACCTCCACTTTAAACGCATCCGTCACTCCCACAGCAGACCTCACCACTGTCACACTACCCTCGTACATATCCTGTACCACTCTTATATACTTCTTTGACACTCCTGACTTCCTCATACAATACCACAACTCCTCTCTAGGCACCCTGTCATATGCTTTCTCTAAATCCACAAAGACACAATGCAACTCCTTCTGACCTTCTCTGTACTTCTCCATCAACACTCTCAGAGCAAACATCGCATCTGTAGAGCTCTTTCCTGGCATGAAACCATACTGCTGATCACTAATCATCACTTCCCTTCTTAACCTAGCTTCCAATGCTCTTTCCCATAACTTCATGCTGTGACTGATCAGTTTAATCCCTCTGTAGTTACTACAGCTCTGCACATCACCCTTATTCTTAAAAATCGGTGCCAAAACACTTTTTCTCCATTCCTCAGGCATCCTCTCACTTTCCAAGATTTCATTAAACAATCTAGTTAAAAACTCCACTGCCATTTCACCTAAACACCTCCATGCTTCCACGGGTATGCCATCTGGACCAACAGCCTTTCCATTCTTCATCTTCTTCATAGCTATCCTTACTTTCTCCTTGCTAATCCACTGCACGTCATGATTCACTATCCGCACATCATCCAACCTTCACTCCCTCTCATTCTCTTCATTCATCAACCCCTCAAACTACTCTTTCCATCTGCTCAACACACTCTCCTCTCTTGTGAGTACAATTCCCTCATTATCCTTTATCACCCTTACCTGCTGCACATCTTTACTAGCTCGGTCCCTCTGTCTAGCCAATTGGTACAGGTCCTTTTCTCCCTCCTTAAGTGTCCAACTTTTTATACAACTCTTTATACGCCTTATCCTTAGCCTTCGCCACCTCTCCCTTTGCCATGCACCTCATCTCCTTATACTCTTGTCTTCTTTCATCATATCTTTGACAATCCCACTTCTTCTTCGCCAACCTCTTTCTCTGTATACTCTCCTGTACTTCTTCATTCCACTACCAGGTCTCCTTGTCCTCCTTCCTCTTTCCAGATGTCACACCAAGCACCTTTCTAGCCATCTCTCTTACTAGCTCTGCTGTAGTTACCCAGCTATTCGGTAACTCTTCACTGCCACCCAGTGCCTGTCTTAACTCTTCCCTGAACATCACCTCACAATTACCCTTTTTCAATTTCCACCATTTGATCCTTGGTGCTGCCCTCATACTCATCCTCCTCTTCTTGATCACCAATGTCATCCTACAAACCACCATCCTATGCTGCCTAACTACACTTCCCCTGCCACCACTTTACAGTCTCCAATCTCCTTCAGACTGGCCCTTCTACATAAGATATAATCCACCTGTGTGCATCTTCCTCCACTCCTATATGTTACCCTATGCTCCTCCCTCTTGTTAAAATACGTATTCATCACAACCATGTCCATCCTTTTCGCAAAATCCACCACCATCTGACCTGCATTCCTTTGCTTAACACCAAACCTACCCATCAATTCCTCATCCCCTCTGTTCCCTTCACCAACATGCCCACTGAAATCTGCTCCAATCACCAGTCTCTCACCCTATGGTACAGTCATCACCACTTCATCCAACTCACTCCAAAATTTTTTTTTCTCATCCATTGCACACCCAACTTGAGGAGCATATGCACTAAAAACATTCATCATTACACCATCAATTTCCAGCTTCATAAACATCACTTTATCCGACACTCTTTTCACCTCCAAAACACTCTTAGCATACTGTTCCTTCAGGATAATGCCTACGCCATTTCTCCTTCCATCCACAGCATGATAAAACAATTTGAAACTGCCTCCGATACACCTAGCCTTGCTCCCCTTCCATCTGGTCGCTTGCACACACAATATACCAACCTTCCTTCGGTCCATCATATCAGCTAGCTCTCTCCCTATACCAGTCATACTGCCAACATTCAAAGTTCCGACCCTCACTATTACAGTCCTAGCCTTTACCTGCCTTCGGGCATGCCTTCCTCTTCTTCTCCTCCTTCGGCCAACAGTAGCCCAATTTCAGCCAGCACCCTGTTGGCCAACAGTACTGGTGGCGGTCGCTGTTAACCCGATCCAGTATGTATTTCTGTACTGTCTGCATGTATGATTTGGCAAAATTTTACGCTGGATGCCCTTCCTGACACAATGCAATTCCATATGGAATGAGATCCTTATATGCTAATGTTGGAGTAGTACAGCTACTGTAACAGATGCTCTCTTCCCCAATAGTGATAAACCGACCAGCGCCGGGGCAACAGTATGTTTTTAGTATCCTGATACAGAAAAGCTGGCGTGGAAATGAGATGTGTTGATCTGAGTTTCTTTCCCGATTTGCATTGTGTAATTCACCAGGAATGTCGACAGGACCCCACCTCTAGATAATGCAAGCAAACCTTTGCAGCATTGTGATTGCAGATCAGCTTTGTGTTTACAGGTGTACATAGTTTATATTAGTTTGAGCACTGTTTTATTATGTGTTGGAATGTACTGTACTGTGGTGGTACAGAAAGAGATAGTGGGGACGATACTGTTGGATCCTTAGTTAAATATATATTTATAATTATATACTTATAATAAAGATGCTAGGCTTGAGAATTTGTGTTGGAAGGGCATCGAAGTGGTAGTTATTTTATATCTAGCTAAATGTTTTACCACAAGCGATGGGGTAGCATTGTCATTTGTATGAGGTGGGATGACTGTTCGGAATGTTAACACACAGGCAAATTCCATGTTACTATTAGTGTGTGTGTTTTCTAATTTGATTCTTTTTGTTAAAAGATGGAGTCACTCTAGTGAATATTTAATTTGATGATATTTTGGGTTGTTGCAATCCTTAGTGGCCTTGATGAATTATCATATTTTTATTGGGTATTTATGTTTGTATAGGACAATGTGCATCACTGCAACCTGAGTGGAACTGGCGTATGTTATACTTCCTAACCATTTTAACGTCCGTCATACTAGGTAGCATTATGTTTTGCTTCTGTTATTTGCTGTAAATGTGTGTGTAGTCTGGATCAAACAAGGTCATGTCATGGAGTAGAATAGTTTTTCAAGTCGCTGACCTTGTCCTGTTAAGTACGGTTAGAGCTTGTATAACTTTTTTATATCACACAGAAGCTATAAATGTGTGTGTGTGTGTGTGTGTGTGTGTGTGTGTGTGTGTGTGTGTATGTATATCCAGCATTTGAGTCTGGGTAGTGTGTTTTTGGACGCATATTGTACACTGTTTTAAACTAGGACATTAACATTGGACTGATTCAGGACAGAAAAGAAGCAACTTTTTGTATTTCAGTAATTGTCAATGACTTGTCCATTGTTATTTACACACTAGCTATAATGTAGTGAATTTAGGCTACCGACCGACATCCGGGGATCTGATTTGTGATGCGCAAGGAATTCCCAGCAGTGGATCACCAGTTTGATGTCTGGCAATATGGCCATAAGCTTGACAAAGAAAATTACAGAAGCTGGCAAAAGGAGAGTAAACAGAGAGTTGCTACAGTGGTGCCACAGTGTTTCCAATCACCTGTGGTGGTGTGCTGAAACGTGTGAAGGTGATGAAGTTGTACTACAGGAGAAGTGGTTGTCATTGCTCTACCATGTAACAGACCGACACAGCTGGAGTAGTGCAACGAAGGTTTCATGTTGCAGTCATGAGATGCCAGTGGACGAAGGAGATGAGAAGAAGTGGATGGATGAAGATCATGCATGCTACAGTGCACTGAACAGGATAGTTGCGAATCGAGTTTTTATTAAAGATTTAAAGCAGGTTACCAAGTTCTGCCACACCGGAAACCTAGAGGTGTTCCATGCATTACTGTGCAAATACTGCCTAAAGTTTCAGCATTTCAGTTTTGCAGGAATGAAGGCACGAATAATTTTGGCCATCCTTGATTACAACGAAAACCTGAACCATGAACAAGCAGTGGTCTGATTCCCTACTCAAAACTCAGCAGCAAAGGGAGAACTTATATACAACGTGGTATATTCGATGGCAAAGCAGGAGTGGGTAGAGAAGCCAATATTTGAGAAATTAAAGTTTGATAACATCTATGACCTGATGATGGACGTCATAAAAGCCAAAAGAGGCATATTGGAAATTCAGCCCATGTCAGTACTCGCAATTCCAAAGAATATAGCTCTGTGCGAACGGCCTGAGAAGGCACTGGTAATTGAAAGACATATTTCTAGGTTTGGAAAAAATAAAAAGAACCCAGGTTAATATAGTAAAGATAACCATGTGCTGGGTAAGTACCTTTTGAATCAAAATTCTTCATACCGTACATCGATTTTACTTGTTTTCTCTTACTGACCTGGTTTATAAACGCATATTGGTATTTGAGTGCATATTATGTATATGTAAGTGTGTAAGACTCGTCAGTTGACATTAAACAGTGATAGCAGGGTTCATTATCAGTGTAGCGTACTGACTTACTATGATCCGATGTAATGTCCATCATGGCTTTACAAGCACAGTCATGTGTTAGTCTTGTTATCGCAATCAACCTAAGTTCTCTGTCCAGGAGACATGGGTGAATCACCCCAAGTTTAAATTACCATTACACCTCCAATGGTATATGCCGCATGCAAACCAGTCCTTTGTGGTGCTGAGACTGGACTCAGATATGTGGTGTAGAAATTGGCTACTAGTAAAGTCCATTGGGCAGGTTATAGTGCCTTCACCTAGCTACTAGTAAAGTCCATTGGGCAGGTTATAGTACCTTTACCTAGCAAGGGAAGCTCAGCACAACATGAAGACCATGAGCCTTCTCACGTAGAGGCATGGCAGAGCTTGCATAGGACGGGTCAGTGTGAAACAGAAGTGCCAGTAATTTTTTCTGATCCATATAGGACAGATGAAGAGCTTGATTCACAGTGGTTGTCTTTTGTAAAGTCTGTCAGCCACAGACAATACTTTTTGGCTATTTCTTAACAAGCAATGGCAGCATGCAGAATTGGTCCTATACCTGCTCCCTGTGGAACAACACTGCTTAGTAGTCTGCTGGAGACAGTGGGTTTCCATGCTTGCACTTAACGGTGTTATATGCATTTGCCAGAGAGTGACCACACTACTGCAGCCTTACATGCCTGGGTAAATTTGTGATTCCAGAGTGTATGCTAATGCTATACAACAGTATGTACGCTGTACCCAGTGAGGTCCATGATTTGCTACATAGGCTTGCAAAAAAGGCAAATCATCCAGAAATGGCTGCAGTCAACTGTGGCCAAGTCATTTTTTGTAGTCAAAACCGATTGTCCCCATCCAACAGGCATTGATGGATCAATCAAAGTTGAAATTACCATTTGCCATTCAATTATATAGTTTGCAAGCAAGACAGCCCAATGAGGTGGTCAGACATGAATCTGAATTCTGGTGCCCAACTTATGTACTCTGTGGGACAACAAAGTCCATGTGCCAGGTTATAGTACTGACACATACCTAGGGGAAGGTCATTACAGTGCCAAGACCATGTGCCTTCTGACTTGCAGGCAAGGCTGACATATGACTGGCGAGTGTGAAACAGAAGTGACATTGATGTCATCCGATCTATATAGAACAGATGACAAACTTGATTCACAGAGGTTGTCCTCTACAAACGTTGTCATCAAAAGACCCTACTTTTGGCTTATTATTTAACAAAAAATAGCAGCAAGCAGATTAGGTTCCAGGCAAGGTCCATGTGGCACACCACCCCATACTGGTCTGCAGGAGAAAGTGGATTGTCCTAGTTGGATTCTAGGTGTTGGAGTGAGACACACAGCGATCTCACACAGAATTGCCGGCTTACCTGTCTGATGCCATGATTGGTGGTGGCTAATGACAGGAGACCTGCAAAAATGTATGTAGGTTGCACAGAGTGAAGTATAAGACACGCTGCATGGGCGATGAAAAAATAATCATGCTGAAATGGACACAGCCCCCGGGTTTCCCAGTCGTTACACTATGACTACACAAAGTTGTCACCAAACAGCCAGAAAATCATGGCAATTTGTTTATACAGGAAAAAAAAATTATTAATTACATCTGGTAACAGGTCATGTTAAATTTCAATATGTTCATTATGTTCAGTACTAGTGTAGTAACACCGATGTTTGGAAACACAGAAATTTGGTATGCATACTTGTACATTCTGCACGGCAAATGATGCTTAAGTGGTGTATCACTTTCCTATGTTGTATTTACACCAGATACTGCTAGTGTGCACTGCAGGAACAGAAAGATTAAAACATTACCCAGTATGAGAGGTGGCAGTGCAACATATTCGTAGTGGCTTAATATGAGAGTAGCTCTAAGCAAGCACCATGTGAAAGCTGAACAAGCACCTAAAACAATTCATTGCAGCTTCCACACCTTAAGTCTGAAAATGAATTCACATACTCACATGAACAGGAGTAGCTGCATATTGATGGATAAAGATGTATGGGCATGTCAGGTGGTTACTACACTGCAAAAGTGGCATGTAATGGTGGGGATATTTGGAAGGCATGAGCAAACACACCAGTATATTAAAGCCATAGCACCAATTGCACTGGAGGCTGGCAAATAGATTTAGTAAGGGATTTTGTCCGTGCACAAATATTTCAAAAGTGATTCTTTGCAGTGGCATCCATTATCTGATTCAAAGTAAATTAACCTTGATGTCTTTTATTTAAAAAATAAATAAAAAATTACTTTGTGATAAGTGACTTCTGGACACAAGAAAAAGGAAGGGGAAAATATAGCAATGTGGTTTGTATGTACAAAGACAAATCCAGGGACACTGCAAAAGGTTTTTTTGCAAACCAACCAGGGGAGTAAAAACACATGTAGGCAAACACTGCATACCAACACACTTTGCACATCATCGTCATCTTCTTTCGGCTGTTCCCGTTAGGGGTCGCCACAGCAGATCACCTGTTTCCATTTCTTCTTGTCCTCTGCATCTTGCTCTGTCAAACCAACCACCTGCATGTCCTCTCTCACCACATCCATAAACCTTATCTTAGGCCTTCCTCTTTTCCTGTGACCTGGTAGCTTCATCCTTAGCATCTTTTTCCCAATATACTCAGCATCCCTCCTCAGGACATGTCCAAACCAATGTAATTGTGCCTCTCTGACTTTGTCTCCAAACCTTCCAACCTGGGCTGACCCTCTAATATACTTATTCCTAATCCTGCCCACCCTCGTCACACCCAGTGCAAATCTTAACATCTTTAATTCTGCCACATCCAGCTCAAACTCCTGCCTTTTTGTCAGTGCCACTGTCTCCAACCCATATAACATAGCTGGTCTCACTACCCTCTTGTAGACCTTCCCTTTCACTCTTACAGGTATTCGTCTGTCACAAATCACTCCTGATACTCTTCTCCACCCACTCCATCCTGCCTGTACTCTCTTCTTCACCTTTCTTCCACACTCACTGTTACTCTGAACTATTGACCCCAAGTATTTAAACTCATCCACCTTCGCCACCTCTACTCCTTGCATCCTCACCATTCCTCTATCCTCCGTCTCATTCACACACATATATTCTGTATTAGTCCTGCTGACCTTCATTCCTCTTCTCTCTAGAGCATATCTCCATCTCTCCAGGGTCTCCTCCACATGTTCCCTACTCTCACTACAGATCACAATGTCATCTGCAAACATCATAGTCCACGGGGACTCCTGTCTGATCTCGTCTGTCAAGCTGTCCATCACCATTACATGTAAATTTCAATTTTTAACAAGGTGAAAGCATGAAGTGATACCTTAACAGTTAAATTAATATGGATCTAAACTGGTTCATTGTCTAAATGTTTTATTCTTTAGCTCTTTGGTACAAGACCTTACAGGAGTTGCTACATAAACTGGATGTGAATGCAGTCAGGTAAGGCCATGGCTATACTACTGCCCCTCTAACAAAGGAAATGCTAGAGCAAAGATTAAATTACATGAGTCAAGCATCTCAAACTGAGATCTGCCAATCACTGGAATTACCGGGTCAAATTACCCTCAGGACTTTTGACAGCTAGGGAAGCTAAGTGTTACGGGGGCGGGGAGAAGTAAATGGACTGGAATTCATTGTCTCACAAATTAGTGCCATTTAAACTAAATTAGAAAAAAAGGCAGCAGTAAACAGCACTTTGAGTGTGTTCTGTGACATCTGCACTGTTTCTGTTTTAAGTAGTCACTCAGCAGCAGGAATTTTACTTACACTGTTCTATTTTACTCAGTACTATGTACGCATGCAACATCTATGAAATGACAGGAGCTTTAGGCAAACGGAGGCCTGCATGATGTAACATATCTGAGCCAAACAATGATTTCTGGGATACTGAATGGCAACCTGACTTATCCAAACCACGTCAAGATGCTAGCCTCCATGTGGTCAGAGTCTGGAATTACATATAAAAATATTTAAAATCCTGTAAATATTCCCAGAGTGCTGTTAAAGTGTAGGAAACATCATGCCATGATGAATTAAACATGTTTTTTGAGTCTGTGGGTGCGGTACTCCTTTAAGAGTGTTTCCTGGATTTGCTCTTATCTGATGAAGTTGAGAAGGTTCTTGACGAAAGCGCTTATTCATTTATTCTGGTTTAATAAAAAGTGTTTTTACTGCTCCCAAAGTGCTTTGCGGCCATTTACTACAAGGATTTACTTGAGTTGCTGAAGTGTGTGGTTCCAGGAGTGCTGACTTTGTTTTTCTACAGTTTGTGAACTTTTGTGCTTTTTTAGTCAAAGGAATAAATGTTATGTTTCCCTATCTTGCCTTCATTCTTGCTGGTTGGGTTCGGGGCTGATACTCGGCTCTGACTCAGCCAGATACCAAAGCTCAAGAACTTCTACTGGCTCGAGGCTACGACCTATCCCAGGATGCCTAGCGGCTGTTCCCCAGATCTCATTTGCCGCTTGAAGCATCGGGATTGTCTTCGGTGGCTCAGGCCAGTAATTACTTTATTATACTTTTTTTCTCTATATATCTTCACAAAAACTTTTCTGTTAGAGTCTACTAATATCTTCCCTGACCAAGTAGTGTGCTTGTTTGTGTTGTTTTTATCATTTGGGTGTGTTCTTCGGCTGTTGTCTTTAGGGACCTTTTTCTTTTTCTATCCCCTTAAAGAATCCATTTAAGTTAGAGGATTCTTTCTCTTTAGCCCATTGTTTCTTACAGGGCTTCTTCCCCTTTCCTTAAGGAGTCACCGTTTAAGTTAGAGGCGTCTCCATGAGTTGGAGGAGACTGTCGTTTAACTTAGAGACTTCTCCTCCTCCCACCCTTTTCTTTCCTAGTTAAAAATAAATAAATAAATAAAAGAAACCGCTTATTCATTTGTTATTTTGGTCTAATAAAAAGTGTTTTTACCACTCCCAAAGTGCTTTGTGGCCATTTACTACAAGGATTTACTTGAGTTGCTGAAGTATGTGGTTCCAGGAGTGCTGACTTTATTTATTCTTTTGAGCTGGGATAGAGTATCAGACTTGCCCAGGCATAATAAGGCCTTACTAAGTGTAAAGCCACTGGCTGCCAAATAGAAAATATAAATCAAAATCTTAAACCAACTGTAACTGAAGTACTGAATATTTTAAAAGAGATTAAAAAACAGTAGGTGGAATCTTTAGAAAAGGGGAGGGGTGAATTATACAGAAATTAATGGAATTTGTGAGAGCAATACATGCAGAACAATGTTAAGGAGGAGGAGTGTGGTTTAAGGAAAGGCAGGAATTGAGCAATTTACATAATGCTGGAATGAATGGTAAATGTTAAAAAGGAAAGAGAACATATACATAATGTATAATGCATGCAAATGAAAAAAGTTGATATGGTTTCTTTTCTATTAGTGTACATTTGCATATGTCTTAAGTGATGATTTAATAAATGTGTTAAAAATGAAGCTCATTTCTTATGTGCTTTCAAACAAAAGGCAATACTTGTAATTTATGTAATTATAACAAGTCAAAGTCTAGCAGACTTGTGTTATATTGTACATAAGCAGCACAGGCTACAAAACTGGAAATCCTTTCATTTTTCACTGTGTAAGGGATAATGTAGTTGGCTGCCATTAATTTAAAATATTTAGAAAATAAAAAGTTAATCAAACAGGAAAAGTTTTTAAACATGGAAAACTTAAAAAGAAACAAGGTGGTAAACATCCATTTTATTCAGTTAGGCTTTTCAAAAACTGAATATCTTGGAACAGTCTACACACACAGCACCAATCACTGCATCTATGCTACCGACGTGTATAAGTACCCTTTACTGACATTCTCAAACACTGAAACTACCTGTCACTGTTAGAGAAACAAAGCTCTCATTCCCTATTCCAAAGACTTTATTTGCCAGCTCTCATAAACTATTTTATTCTGAAGTTCTGATAATAATTTCTAATAATTTACATATTTTATGAACAGAAGCAAATTCTGCTTTATTTTAAAAGTATAATGTAACAGTGTAGAAAATGAAAGTGACGCGCTCCTTTTTAAGTAATCTGAAGTACTGCAGAGTCCTAATGCTACATTAGGAAAAGGTCTGGGGATTTCACAGATACCACTAACAGTTTACATGCAAAACAATGTAGGGAGTTATATCATCATAGCATCCACTAAAAAACATCAAATTAATTGATCACTTACACTTTTTGTCTGGGAGATTTGGACTTGCTTGCTGCTGGTAATGTCGGTGGACAGGTAATGTTTTACATGGATAAGCACTTGTAAATACATTGTCATTTGGCAGTGTCTGCTCAAACCCAACTGTGCTAGCATAGCTTGTATCTCTTCTTCCACTGCAAATGCTTTCATCAGATAATGTCCTCTGCAAGGCAGTACGTGGGGGATTCTGTTTTTTTTTTTAAAACACAAGAGATTTTTTTAAAGGTTAAGTGATATTCATCACAGTCCTAAAAGACAACATAGACAAACATCATTACTCTATGACAAGAACATCATTTGGTTCTACAAAAATTCAGTGACACCACTTGCTTAACTCACTCATGCCTATAATGTCATTTTTTGTGTATTTCCAGTTTACACAGATAGCTCCTTATGGCATCTAGACCTTTTTTAGAGTCTGGCTTCTTTAACCAAGCGACTTATCAGTTAATAATAGGCAATATTAAAAGGTGCAAAGAATTATTAATAAAATAACACTAAGATTGTTTAGAATGTTCTGTAGTATAGAAATTAGTAACTTATTTATATTTTCATATTTATGTTCATATTTTCATAGTTGACAGCCCTACTTGTTATTGATGGGTATGGTGTGAAATGTGTTGGGAGACAGGAAACTTCATTGTCAATGTCCATTTATATCACATTATACCTCAGATATCACTAGATGTATATTAATTATGAAAATAAACAACATTTTCATATGTAATTAATATTTCAAAAAAAGTGACGTGCAAACTTCTGCAAGACATTGGGTGAAACCTTAGATGTTCTTGAAGAAAACTGTGGTTCATATTTGCACTGGAGGTTACACATCTTTACAGATATTCTGTGTTATTTATACTGCTAATTATACACCAGAATATGTTTTCATATTTATTTAAATATCTCAATGAACATGTACTCATAGAGGAATTTCTTGTTGCCATGTGGAACCTTACCTCTGGTTAACAAAAGTCTCATAACAATGTAAGTCTAGGTAGCATACTTTCCAAGATATGACAATTTGTGTAAGTCTGAAAACAAAATACCAGTACAAACTTCTGGAAGGTAGAGGAAAAAAGACACTAATGAAAAAAACAACAAACCACTACTGACAACTGGATACAAGTTACTTTAATAAACAACGTTGAGCACTTTCGACCTAAATGGTTTTCATCAGAACATAATGCCAATGCAACTGAATCAATTTAAATACTCTTAATTAAAATCAGATGACATAGTGCATCCAATCAAGCTAAACATTTTTTTAATTTGTGAAAGCTTAAAAAAATATAATTTGGAATGTGTGTGCTTTAGTCTCTTAAGCAAGACTGAATTCTCTATAAATTCCCAAAATAAAACTATTACTGAGGATACGCCCCATACAAAACCACTAGGCGTCATCTTAGATGAAAACCTAGTCTTTGACCTGCATGTGAACAATAGTATCAAAAAACACATCAAAAATTTGGTATCTTTTATAGACACAAACACTTTCTTAGCTGATCTACAAAACAAATCCTTGCCTAAACCTTTCTTCTACCTTCTCTACTATATGGTGCTCTCCCCTCCTTACCAATATCCAGTCCCTCCCCCTGAAAACTAAGCTTGAGATCTGCTACAATAAGATTGCTAAGTTTGCAACTAATGCAAAATACTCCTCCTATCACTGTTCCTCCTTAAACTTACTGAACTGGCTGAAACTCTCACATTAACTAACATACTTACAATTAACTACAGCACACAAAATCATCCACAGACCATCAGAATGCCCAACCCTTACCTATATACTTACTCACATTCACCAGACACATCTGTCAGATCTGAGAACCAACTTTGCCTACAAATCTTCCTGCTGGGCATATGCTCTACTCCTTCTCAATTGTCAAACAGTGGAATGTACTTCCATTAACAATTATGACCATCAACAATGCCTCTTCTTTCAAAAACTCCCTACAGCAACATCTCTCCACTCTATGGCACTGCATATGTTCCAGTGTTGCACTACCATAACTTGATTCCCCAGAATCACCACTACTATCTCTTGTTATTAATGTCCCCCTTGAAAGCAAAACTTGTCTAACTACTAACATGAGTATCATAACAATAATCATCCAGGCCTACGTCAATATTATACCTACTAGGCAATGAATATGCTGTAGGACCTTTCATATCTACTTATAGCCACTGCTTTCATAGGTTCATAAGTTGGTACTAGGCTATCGGCCCTAGGGTCTATACAAGCCTAGCCATAACAATTCCCTGGATATTTCTTCCCACAGTATTTACTTCCCTGGACCCCTGTCTAGCAAGGCAACTGACGTGATCCTCGGGGTGAATTTCCTATCTCCCATCCAATCATCAAGGTTCCTTCTGAAGATGGCCAAAGAGGCGCTCTGCTTGACATGTATGGGCAGTCTATTCCAGAGTCTGGGGAGTCTCTGGGTCAGGAACCTATCCCTCTAGCATGTTTTGTTCATTGTGATGACAAGGTTTAGATCTCTGGAGCGTGGGTCTCTGAGGGATTGGGATTTCTTTAAGTGTAGCATGTCCAACATCTCTGGGTTTGACATGGCCTTGTATGTTAAGCAGAGATTGTCTCTGAGTAGACGATATGCGACAGAGTATAGGTGGAGTTTTTTAAACGGTAAGCATAGGGCATCTGCTTTAGGCCTGTGATTCTTTTAGTGAGGTATTTCTGCAGCCTTTCCAGTTTTTGCAGATGTCTTGAAAGGTACATACCAAACGGGGCGCTGTATTCTATAATGGGTCTAATGAGGGATGAGTACAGTGGGACAATGACCTCCTTTTTTCTGGATGAAAAGCCCTTGGTGATAAGGTGTGCCTTATAGAAGGATTTCCTGACTGTTGTGGCAATGTGGTTATCAAAGGTGAGACTACTGTCCACCTGTGTCCCTAAGTCTCTTATCATACTTTCGGTGTTTAGTGTACTGCCACCTATGTGGTAATACACGGGTACATGTTTTTTCCCAAAGGGGATAACTATACATTTCTTGGCATTGAGCTTGAGCCCATCTTTCTAGCACCAAGCATCTGTTTCTGTACGGCCCTTTTGTAGAATATCCACATCATTTGGGGATGCAAAAATGGCTCCCAGTTTGCAGTCATCTGTGAACTTTGCTAGCCAGAGTCCCTTAGTGTTGGCCTGTACTTCAGAGAAGTAAATGCCAAACAAGAGTGGCCCCAGGAATGAACCCTGAGGTACTTCACTTGTCTGGAGCTGGATTTGGAGTTGGCTACTTTTACACTGTGGGTTCTGTCAGTAAGCCAGTTGGCAACCCATCGAGTGACGTAGGGATTAATGGCTAGCTTAGTAAGTTTATCTATGATTCCAGAGTGGGGGATGGTATCGAAGGCCTTGGCGAGGTCCAGATAGGCGGTGCGGACCACCATACCCTTGTCCATGGCTCTGGAGACTGATTCAAAAAAGTCAATCAGGTTTAGGAGACAAGATAGGCACTTCACAAACCCAAACTGCTTGGGGTCCAGTGTTTGAAGGTTGCCAATGTCTTTGTTTATAAGTTCCATGATAATACGTTCCATGGCCTTACAGATCAGACTCGTCAGACTGATGGGGGCGGTAGTTCCTGGGATCCAAGGTGGATCCCCTTGTGGAGTGGGATAACTGTAGCTGTGCTCCACTCAGTTGGCACGAAGCCTGAGGTGAGGCTATGATTAAACATGACACTTAGGTGAGGTGCCAGTTCATTTTGTAGTTCATGTAGTACACAGTCTGGGATGTCGTCTGGTCCCATGGAAGCTGTATTCTTAGCTTTGCAGAGTGCGTTTTTACCTATGTGGCCACTATTACCGGAATTTGGCAATCTTTCAGTATTAAGATGGGCCCTTTAGGGGCTGAGAGGGGGGTGAAGTTTATACTGAATCGATCTGCCAGGATACTGGCAATATCCTTGGGATCAGTATACTTAATGCCATTCTGTCGTAGCTCAGAGCAGATCTGAGCATTACCATTTAGATTCTTGATATAGCTACAGAATGCCTTGTGGTTGTTTTTGGAATCTTTGGCAATTTTATTTAATAACTAGCTTTGGAGGATTTTATGAGGGATCTCAGCTTCTTACTGAGGCTGGTAAGGGAGTTTTTTGCATCCTGGGATTTTCCACTTTTCTGCAACAGGTTCTTCCTTTTACAAAAATGAAATGAAACCACACGGACAACCAGGTACCTCAAAGAACAAGAGACAAATCCAACTATGTAAAAAGATAGAGGTAGGTTTCTAAACTGATAGAAGGTAATATTAAAGGTCATGTTAAAAAAGCACAACCACTTAAGTTATGTTTTAGTTATTCTAGAAACATAATGTGTTATACAAACATTATTAATAAACATTGGAATATTTTAACTTCAGACAGGCAAGTAAATAAACTGATAGGTGCATTTCCGGAATTTACTTTTAAGAACAAGAAGTCTTTAAAGAGGCAGTTATGTGGTCCTAGGGACCTTGATATACGAACTAATAATAAAGGAACCAGACCATGTTTTAAATGCCAATATTGTAAATATATAAATGCAGACAATGATTTTATACATCCTGATACGGGTAAAAGTACAGTTTTGTACCTACCATAAATGTAGATGTTCGAAGATCCACATTGCTGCAGTCCTTACACTTGGGTAGTCCGCTGTTCTCGGTCGGCCCGAATATCAAAGTATAAGGCTGACGTCGGTCAAGGCGCATTTGACTGACATCAGGACGTCAGGGTACAAATGCGCATGACCGACGTCATATCCTCAGTCTTTTCTTGCCCCAGATGTCAGAAGACCCTAAAAATAAAGGTCAAAACCAAAAGACAGCAAACAACCAACCAACCACCCTTGCACTAACTATATGTACAATATATACAATATAAACAATATGTACAACCCAACCCACACAACCGCCTCTAACTACAGAGGGGAAGGAGGGAGGGTAAATTGGACTGCAGCAATGTGGATCTTCGAACATCAACATTTATGGTAGGTACAAAACTGTACTATGTTCTTCATCTCACATTGCTGCAGTCCTTACACTTGGGTAGAATCCCAAAGCAGAAGTAAGGGAGGATGGCCAACTACAAGGAAGCAGGAGCTGCCAAAATGCCCTGCAAAACAGCAGTGGCAAAACCAGCCCTGGATTTAGAGTAAAGTGGCAGGTGATAATGCCTAGAGAAAGTATGCACTGAACTCCAAGTAGCTGCCTCCAAAATATCCTTGGTTGCCACTCCCCTCAAAAAAGCTGTTGATGTGGCCGTAGCCCTAGTGGAATGAGGCCTAATCCCAGCTGGAATCTCCTTGCCATGATGGGAATAACAGAAAGCAATGCAAAACCCAATCCACTTAGAAATAGTTTGTTTTGACACAGGCTTGCCCTGAGAACTCAAAGCAAAAGAAACAAACAACTGCTGAGACTGCCTGAACCCTTTAGTTCTGTCCAAATAATAACGCAACTGCCTGTGTACATCTAAAGTGTGCAAAATCTTTTCCCCTTTATTTTGGGGATTTGCATAAAAAGTAGGCAAATGAATAGTTTGGTTTAAAGCCACACTAGAAACCACCTTAGGCATAAAGGAAGGATTAGTACGTAATGATACCCTATCCTTATGGAAAATCAAGAAAGGCTCAACCGCCATAAGGGCCTGCAATTCAGAAACCCTTCTTGCAGAGGTAATTGCCAACAAAAAGCAGTCTTCCATGATAAATATTTCAACTCAGAAGTAGCTGCAGGCTCAAAAGGTTGTAGAGTGAGTTTCTCCAACACAAAATTGAGATCCCAAGCAGGAGTAGGAGCTCTTCGTGGGGTCTTATATTCTTTGCCCCTCTAAGAAATTGCTTGAACAAAGGATGAGAAAACAATGGTGGGACACAATCATAGTGAGCGAAATTGCTGCAGCATGAACCTTAATAGAAGAGAAAGACAAACCTTTGTCCAGTAACTCAGTAAGATATTGAAGAGCCACACTCAAATTAGGCTCAGAAACATCAAAATCTTTGCTGCACTCCAAAATAAAAATCTCTTCCATTTATCTCGTACACTTTCCTTGTACTAGGCCTTCTAGCTTCCAAAATCACATTCAAAACTTGTTGTGGAAGTGGAGACCCTCTATGGTTCAAAACAGAATATGCCAGGCCGTTAGGTGAAGAGAGTGAAGTTTGACATTCAGCAAATGGCTGTCCTCCTGTGACAACAGGTATGGAATCAAGGCAAAGGCCATGGAGGCTTCCGTACCAGACTTCTCAGTAATGGGTACCAGTGCTGTCGAGGCCAATCTGGAGCTATTAAAATCATCCTTGGCTTGTCCTGTCTGACCTTTAGAAGTACCTTTGGGAGGAGAGGCAGAGGAGGAAAGGCATACACATGAAGATTGCTCCAATTGAAAGAAAGAGCATCCACTTTCCAAGCTGTGGGATGAAACCTTTTTGTGCAAAACTTTGGCAGCTGATGGTTTAGTGGAGAAGCGAACAGATCTATGTCTGGAGTTCCCCATGACACTGTCAATTTCTGAAATACATGAGGATCCAATTTCCACTCGTGGGGATCCATAATTTGTCTGCTCAACACATCTGCTAAGGAGTTCTGTGCTCCTGGCAGAAACCTTGCCTGAAGATTGAGCCATAAACTGAGAGCAGTCTCCCACAAAATCATTGCTTGCCTGCATAGAAGATAAGAATGCGTTCCCCCTTGCTTGTTGATGTACCACATGACAGTTGTGTTGTCTGTTAGAATCAACACCTGCCCTGGAAGAAGTAAATCCTTGAAAGCTATTAATGCAAACTGGACTGCTAACATCTCCTTCAGGTTGATATGTAGATGTTGTAGTCTGGCAGGCCACTTGTCTTGTATCCACTTTCCATTTAGATGAGCTCCCCAAGCTTTGTCTGAGGCATCTGTCGTTAAAATCTGACTCGCCTCTGGCCGGGTCACAGAGAGTCCCTTGTTTAGGTGACATTCCTGAGCCCACCACAAAAATTCCTTTTGAATGCAAGGTATTATTTGAATGACAGTGTCTAGATCCTGGCAGTGCTGTGTCCATACATTTTTGAGATACCATTGCAGCTTCCTCATATGCAGTTTGGCATTGGGAAGCACCAGAATACAAGATGCCATGAACCCTAAGGCTTGAAGGACTGTCCTTGCAGTCAGCCCGGACTGATGAGATAGCTGATGGAAGTAAAGGGATAGACTCTTTTGTTTGTCCGGGGTTAAAAGGCCATCTGGGATGCTGTATTCAGTCTCACACCCAGAAAGCACATGTCCTGAGAGGGTACTAGACTGGACTTTATTTCGTTCACAGAATACCCCAGGCATCTTAGCACTGCTATCACATATTCCAAATGATGAAGAAGCTCTTCCCTTCCTTGAGCCAGAATCAGGCAGTCGTCCAAATAAGGATAGATCTGTATTCCTTTTAGCCTGAAGAAAGCTATCACTGGAGTCAGAACTTTCGTGAACACTCTGGGCGCAGTAGATAAGCCAAAGGGCAATGCAGAGAACTGATAGTGAGAAGTCCCAGCTCAAAAACGCAGATACTTCCTGCAACTCAGTCTGATAGGAACATGAAGGTAAGCCTCCTTGAGATCCAAAGTTACCATCCAATGATCTTTGCCCAGCAGAGGTAAAAGCTGCTGTAACGTCAACATTTTGAACTTGGGAATGTCCAGATAAGTGTTGAGGGTAGATAAATCCAAAATTGGTCTCCACGTGTTCCCCTTCTTTGGTACTAGGAACAGGTGAGAATAAAATCCTAGGCCCACTTCTGGCATAGGAACCGGCTGTATGGCCCCTATTTGGAGTAACAGAGAAACTTGCTTGTGAGCCTCTCTTCTTTGTTGAGGAGGAATGTCTGGCATGCCTTTGAAAGGAGGCAAGGTATGGAAATAAAACCTGTAACCGTGGTGTATGATATCCAATACCCATCTGTCTTGGGTAAGTAAACTCCAATTTTCTTTGAAAAGTGCCAACCTTCCTCCCAAAGGTGCTGCCAGACGAGAAGGCTCTGGCAGCTGAAAAGGTAGGTCATTGGGACTGTTTACGAAAGGACTGACCCCTGCCCTCACCCGAAGACTGTGCAGGAGAACTCCCTGTTCTAGGCCTGAAATAGCCCTGAGCTCTGCCCCTACCACGTCTAGATCTACCCCTAGACTGGGAATCATAAGAAGGATACGTCCACCCCTTAGTAGGCCAATTTCTACTAAACTTTGGAGGCTGGACCTGCAAAAAATCTTTAACAGTCTGCATAGACTTAGCCTTGTCTTCCATTTTCTTTAAAACTGCCTCAACAGGAGGACCAAACAACACGTCAGATTGTAAAGGAGCATCTAAAATCCTTGTTTTAACATGTTCAGACAAATTTTGATCCCTTAGCCAGGCGTGCCTGCGAAGAACTGACCCAGTGGCAGCCACCCTAGACGAGGCCTGTACAGCATCAAAACCACATTGCAAAGAATGCTTACCCACCTGTTCAGAAACATGTACTAAATCTTGCAACTCTTTACAATCAATACCTACTGCCAGAGCATCAACCTTAGACTTCAATTGTGAAAGGAGATAGTTTTGGTATTTCAACATGTGAAACTGGCAATTCAAAGCCCTCATAGCAAGAGTGGAAGAAGTATAAACTTTCTTTCCCCATCTATCCAAGGCCCTAGCCTCTTTGTCTGCAGGAACCGGATTCTTTACAACAGAAGCCTTAACACCTTTAGGCCCCTGGCTAACAGTTTCTGGGTCTGCCCTAGGGCTCTTAAAAAGATACTTATGAGCTTCAGGCACCCAGTAATACCTATCCGGCTTAACAGGAGCAGGAGGCAAAGAATCAGGATTAAGAGAAGCCTCTGAAAAAACATCTTCCACTACATCCAAAACAGGAGGTATAGCCAAAGGCCTATGCTGGGGTAAAAACAAAAATTCCCTGAGCCTTTTCCTGGAATCAGAGAAGTCTTGACCTTCCCACTTAAAATGCTCCCTCATGGAATGAAGAGTTTCTGAAAAAGAAAAATCCTCAGGAGGAGAAGCAGAAGGAGTAGAATCATCCACATCAGAATCAGAATAAGGAGAGTACTCCTGCAAGTCTTCAGCCGAAGACTCTGAAACATCTGAAGCCTGCTCAAAACCCCCCAGCTCAGGCTCCATCCTAGGTCTCTTATCAGGAGGGGGCATAGAACCCCTAATCAAAGCAATCAAATCTTCTGCCATTTTAAGCATATGCTTCTTGGGCACAGTCCCTGAAGAGCTAGGGGTAACACCAACTGAAGCTAAACCTGGCCTGCCCCTGGGAGAAGCCTTTGAAACAGAAGGAGAGGGCCTAGCCACCCTAGGAAGGGAGGGGAGTATAGTAACCTGAGAAGCCCCCTCAGCCTGACTTGCCTCCTGAGAGGCCACATCTTGCAATAATAAAGTCTCACCCTGGGAACACAAAGAAACCTCCGGTGGAGCCACCGGCTCCACCGACACCTCTAAAGAACCGGCGTCCGGTACAGACGGTTCTTCTAGCCTAGGCTTAACTACTTTGTCCTTGCGCTTCTTCGAAGAAGCGGGCGTCGGAGCATCCGACGGCATTTTATAATTGCACCGCTTCCCAAAGACTAACCTTGCACAATCCAACCTTCTCTTTATAGTGCGTTTATTAAATCTAGCACAAGAGCGACAGCCAACAACGTCGTGCTCAGGCCCTAAGCAAGGAATACACAAAGTATGATAATCTCTATGCGGTATCTGTTTCCCACAAGAAATGCAATTATTGACTTTTTCTGACATCCGGTAAACCACTGAGGCAAGAAAAAACTAAAATATTCCCCAACGGGGTACTAAGCCAACTTTGAACTCGGTCTGAAACTTCGAAATCGAAAAATCTCAGAACGCCAACCGGCACTTGCAATGCTGCTTCTGCATCGGACCATGCGGCAAAAAAGACTGAGGATATGACGTCGGTCATGCGCATTTGTACCCTGACGTCCTGATGTCAGTCAAATGCGCCTTGACCGACGTTCAGCCTTATACTTTGATATTCGGGCCGACCGAGGACAGCGGACTACCCAAGTGTAAGGACTGCAGCAATGTGAGATGAAGAACATCTATTAAATTTTAATGTTAGTGCTAGATGTGATTCTTCACATTTAGTTTATTTAGCTACATGTAAAATCTGTAATAAATTTTATGTGGGTAAAACAGATAGATTGTTAAAAGATAGAATTAGAGAGCATATATACCACATTAAAAAGGGGAGTTCTTTTAATGCTTTAGCTAAACACATCAAAGAAACTAGTATGCAGCACCATTTTACTTTTAGGGTGATAGAAACTTCGATAATATTAGAGGTGGTGACATTAAGGTACAAACAGAGAACTTGAGAATTAAAATGGATAGTTATTTATTTATTTTATTTTACATTTGTTGACCAGGCTAGTCTAACTGGATATATGTCCATTTTCAGTAGAGGCCAGAGGAGAAAAGCTTCAAAACAATAACAAGGACAAAAAAAAGAAACATTTATACAAATAATCCGCAAGAAGTAGCAATTACAAAAAAATAATTGTATAGTCCCCAAGGAAAAAAGTTAAATACGAGAATAATTACATGAGTAAACAATTGATTGCCAACAAAAATAAATTTTTTTTTCCCTCTTTCCCTTTTTGACAGCCAAAAAAAGTAGTTCTAGTTCAGTTTCAGTAAGCATAAAAATAAAAATAGCATAGTGGGGAGATACAAAAAAGAGAGCAAGAAGTTTAAACATGCCATATATGGAAGGTAGAGGAGTTTCAGCAAAAGAAATCCAGTTTGAGAGTTAGAGTAGAAAGAGGAAGAAATAAGTATCAGTCAGGCTGAGAGCAGGGGCAAAGCCATTTGGTTTTAATGAAGTTTTTCAGCTGATTCTTGAAAAGGTTGGTAGAAGTAAGGGATGTGATCTCAGTTGGAAGTTTGTTCCAGGAATTGGCAACTGCATTTGAGAATAGGCAGTCTCCAGCTTTGTTAAAGGATTTGGTAGTGGCGACTTGTAGTTTTTTAGCTGATCTTAGGGTAGGAAGATTTTTATAAGAATTTACTAGGTTACATAGTATGGGAGTGTTTGAAGGATGATGTAAAATCTTGTGAATAATAATGAGTTGCTGGTAAACTAGTTGGTTTTGTACTTCCAGCCATCCGAGATGTCTAAGGTTAAGGCAGTGGCGAGTACGGAAGGGGGCACCAGTGGCAAATTTAGCTATGTTGTTGTAGGTGGTTGCTAGTTTATTTAGATTAGTTTTGGATAGGTTGGTATATATATATAGGTGAGGCATAGAGTAGGGTGGAAATAAGGTGGATTTGGGCAATAGAGATCTTTGCTGACTCTGTAAGAAATGGTCTGATTCTGTAGAGGAATCCAAGTTTTCTATTTACTGATTTAATACTAGCGTTAATGTGTGAGTCAAAGGTGAGATGGTTATCTATTAATACACCGAGGAGTTTGGTAGTGGTTTCAGGGGCTATTAATGTTTCTTTGTTTGATTTTACTGTGAAATTGATAGAGGGGGATTTCTGTGTGGGAGTAAATAGCAGTAACTTAGTTTTTTTAGGGTTCAGGAGGAGACAACGTTGATGGAACCAGTTTTCCACTAAAGTAAAGACAGTTTGTGAGTTAGCCTGTAATTCAGCAGGGGAGGATGCGGCACATACCAGAGTTGAATCGTCAGCATATTGTATGCATGTAGTTTGTGGAAGGGAAGTTTTTAGATCATTAATGAAAATTGTGAAAAGGAGAGGTGTTTTCAAGGTAGGATTGGAACCATTTTACTAGTTGATGATCAAGGGAAAGTGATTCAAGTATACTTAATAGTATTTTGTGGTTAACCATATCAAAGGCCTTTGAGAGATCTATGAAAAGAGCAGAAGATAGAAGGTTAGTATTCCTGTTTTTATTAATGCTATCTGTAAAGGATAGAAGAGCTGTTGTGGTACTATGGTGAGGCCTGAAACCATGCTGGCAGTCAACTAGAAGGTTGTTTTGTAGGAGATACTGAAGTAACTGCCGATGGATGCATTGCTCCATAATTTTTGCAAGGGGGGAGAGAAGGGCTATTGGGCGGAAGTTAGATAATTCATTTGAGGTACCTCCCTTATGCAGAGGGATGATATGGGAGATTTTCCAGATGGATGGGACATAAGATTCAGACATGGTTCTGTTTATTAGGATAGAAATAGGGTAGGCAAGTACACCAGCTGCAATTTGCAGGAATTCAGCTGGGAGCAGGTCAGCTGATGGTGTACATGATTTTAGTTTAAGAAGCAAGGAGTGTATCAAAGCTGTTGGGACAGGTTGAAGGTTAAAAGGCTGGGGTAATTTGGTTAGTGAGGGAAATTTAGTGGTGGAAGTAGGTGGTAAGGTGGTTGCTAGTGCTTGGACTGTTTCAGAGAAATATTTATTAAAGGTGTTGGCTATATGGTTGGGAGAGGTTTGGGTTAGGTTTGAGGGGGTAGGTGTTTTGGACTGTCCTAGGTGGAGTAATTTGTTGATACCTGACCAAAACTTTTGCGGATTATTTTGTTGGTTTTGTTGGAATTTGAGGTAGAAGTTTTTTTTGTCAAGGATTATGCATTTTTTTGTGGAATTGCGAATTTGTCTAAAGTTTAGGTGATCTATTGGGTTTCTAGTTTTTCTCCATTTGGACCAGAGTTTGTTCCTTAATTGCATGTTTAGCCTTGTGTCCTTAGACAGCCAGGGGGCTGGTTTATTTTTTGTTCTGACAGTACAAGTGGGAGCATGTTGCTCAAGGATCTGCAAGAATGTTTTGTTAAAGTGCAAAATGGCTTTGTCAAGAGGTAGGTGTTTTAGGGGTGACCAGTTGCAAGCTTTAAGCTCAGCTTGAAAATTACTTGGGTTGAAATATTTTTTGTTTCCGGTAGTTCTAAAAGCTATTAGATTATGAAAGTGGGTCTTTTGCCTAGTGATGTAAGAGAATGGTCACTAATATTGTCAGGGAGTATACATGTTTGATAAAGATGGGGGTCCTTACTTACTAGAATCCAATCAAAGGTAGTTTGCTTTTTGTTAGGTTTGTGGATCCTGGTTGGGAAGGTAATGGTTTGGTGGAAGCCAAAGAGGTTTATATGCGTAGTGGGAGTGGGAGATGTACAGCTATTCCAATCAATATTAAAGTCACCAAGGAGTATGGTTTCTTGTGGTAGGGATATTGAAAGCCAGTTTAGGGTATTTTCGAGAGTACTAATATTGTTCCCAGGGGGGATGTAAGAGCAGATAATGTATATTGATTTTTTAGCATTAATTTGGAGCTTCGAGGTTAAGATTTCAGAGTTATTAGGAGGAGGAGGTTGCATAACTAATGATGTGATCTTCAGTTCAGATTTGAACAGTATTGCTACTCCACCTCCCCTTTTATTTAAACGGTCTAGTCTGAGAATGTTATAGCCTGGAGGGACAATGTCATTATCTTTCGTTGTAGGTTTAAGCCATGTTTCAGTAAGGCATAAGATGTCAAAGGAATGGATGTCTAATAGGGCATGAAGTCGGGTTATTTTGTTATTCACACTTCTTATATTGAGTTGACCTATAAGTAGAGAGTTAGGGCTTTTTAGGACACTTAGGGGAGTGGTAGTAGGGGCTAATAGAGTATTTGGGGTGGAGAAATTAGGACCAGGGTTTGGGTGAATGTCATCGTGTAGAAGTAAGCAGTTATGAGGGTTAAGTGATAGTTTAAACTATTTATAAAGAGAGAGGTGTCCTTTTTTTCATTTGTAGGTATTTAATATGGGTTAGTCTATGAAACTGTGGTAGAATGAAGGATGAATAGGATGTTATGTTACAGTGTGTAAAAGAGGTGCTAGGAGAGAAAGGGTGAGTCTGTCTTGGGAGATGAAAAAATGTAGGAAAGGCTGAGAATTCATAGGAAGTAAGGCAATGAGTTGTAAGTAATAAGGAGAGCCCAACAGATAAGAAAAGAATGTTGGGGAAAAAAGGCTGATGATGATTATACATAGTTAGAGGTGTAGGGTGTGGAGGTTTGGCTAAAAAAAGAAAAAAGAAAATTTGAAGTGTAGTTATGATAAGTGGAGTGCTTAGGGAAAATAGCTGAGTGGGTGTGGAAGGTTATGGCTAAGTAAAAGGTGAACAGGTGTGTTAATTGATATGGAGTTTGTGAAGAGAGGTAATTGGTAGATTAGGGCTGAGGGTGTGGTTAGGGAAGTATAAGGTCAAGTGCACTGGGGGTGGGTGGGAATTAGGGGTAGGGTAGGGGAGCGGAGTGAGCCCGCAGGGCGAACGGAGCGGGTAGAGACAAGACGAGTGTTTGGCATCAAGTGAGTAAACAATCAGTCAGAGAAATGCTTAAAGCTAGAGGGAGAGATAAGTTTACTGGTCTGAATAAAGTCAAGAAAATGCTATAGTGGTGGCAGTAAGAGAGACAGACAGTTTACTAAGGGAAAATGATAGTAGAAGTGAGAGGGGAAAGATCTAGACAGAGGGAATGGCCTTAAGGAGGTGCAAGGAAAAAGATAAGTAAGAGATTCCTATATGTCTGGAAAGAAAAAAGACTATATAGGGAGACACAGAATTGCAGGCAGTACAATAGAATTTATACAGAGAGTGAAGCGGCAGATGGTAAAGAGGGGGATAAGGCTGCTGGCTAACCTAGGTTTGGAAGTGTACCTTAGTCTGCTAGCAAGTAGTAATTACTATAAACACGTAGTAGTCAGGTTTGTAGGAAAAATTACATACTTTCAGACTTCCTTTCTTGGAAGGTACAGAGATTTGAGGTAGATTAGATGAGGCAGTAAGAGAGTAATTACTGGGTTCCTTTACTTCAGGCAGTGTGATTTGCTTCCTAGTTCAGGATATGCAAGGTTGAGGAGCGTGGAACGTTTGGATAGAGAGAAAGAGTTTCAGACTTCCTTTTTTGGAAGGTACAGAGATTTGAGGTAGATTAGATGAGGCAGTAAGAGAGTAATTACTGGGTTCCTTTACTTCAGGCAGTGTGATTTGCTTCCTAGTTCAGGATATGCAAGGTTGAGGAGCGTGGAACGTTTGGATAGAGAGAAAGAGAGCAGTAGTTCACTAGAACCAGGGGTGCACAGCAGCCAAGGGAAGATGCCGATACTAAGGTTAAATTAACAGCTGACTATGGACATGGTCTGAATGACCATGTGCCACTAAAACATTTTTTAAAAAATAGGGTTTTACGTAGATAAATATTTTGCTGTTGAATATTTGTATATATATTTTTATATATGTATGCATTTTATATATCCTTGTATTTAGATTAATTAGAAATGCATATTTTTTATGTACAAAGGAGTTGTGTATATGCATCATTCATGGTTTTATATGAATTATAAATGCATGAATATGTAGTTTAAGTTTTTTATTTTAAAGTTTGGCATACCTTTAAGTGCTTTATTAGGTAATTGGGAGTTACATAGTATAAATGTGGGTATGTTTTTAGTCCTTGTATACACCTGAAGAAGCCAGTTGGTGAAAAAGCTTGTGTAATCTGTGAATAAAGTTTCTGGAAGAGACCTGGAGCCTACCTCTATCTTTTTACATAGTTTCTTCCTTTTGTTGTAAAGTTTGTTTATGGCAAGGGACCACCAGATTGGCTTCCTTTTTTTGGAGGACAGCGTCTTGGTTCTATTGGGGATGGCATGATTCATGCACGAGTGGATGTGCTCATACAGTGCCTTAGTGTAGGATTCAGCAGTTGAACTTTCAGCTCCCATCTGCATGGGTGTCATTAAATTTGTCACTTCTGGCTTGAGTAGCATAAAGTTGGTTTTGGAGAAGTTTTTTTTACAGAGGTTTCCTTACTGGGGGGTGGGTGTGGGATGTGGATTTCATCAAACTATTCATTTTTGTAGGAAAGAGGAGTTGTGTACTGATGTATCTAGTACATGGAAATGCAGCTTTTGTATAATTTCTTCATCTTTTGGGCACATCCTGTTTCTAAGCATTTGCACCATTCACATCTACTGCACTCATTCTATTGCTTGCTAAAGTGTACAATAACTGATTTAAGATTCAGAATGCCCTGTGCATGTGCTATCATTTGGCCCAAGTGTATGGCAGTAAGCAAATACAAAATTTTTATTTGGCCTGACATGCCATCTTTTGGCTCACATTTTTGACAGTCCTCACATACATGTCAGATACTGTTACTGACATCTAAACTTGTTTCCTGGAACCAGGGTGGCATACCTGTCCTAGGCATGTTTACTGTTTCACAAACCTCTACCTGCTGGCTGTGCAGATAAATATTGTTAGATTTGGGCTGGAAAAATATGTATCAGCAAACAAAAAAGTCCCCTAGCTAAAGGAAGCAAAAGACGTATCGCAATCCCCTCTGTGGTTGACCCTGCCAGTGTTTGCTCACACTATGTTTCACAGCTCTGATCACTGGTTCCAAGCACATATACAGATTGTTTCTTCTCTGCTATTTCCATAGAAAGTCACTTTCCTAAATAGATAAAGAAATCTACTCATTCAACAAATATGCTGAACATGCTCATTTGAACCTTTCGCAAAGCTTTCTGCTATTATGCCAAATGAACAGTTTTAATCTTATTTGACCTCAAGTCTGCCTTTATACAGGTGAAGTGACTGAAATACAGGTATCTTTCTTCTTGGTGTGTACACTGTAGAACATTTCTCTGGTGGAAATTTATGAGTTAATTAATCTTTTTGCTTTAGAGGAACACTGTATGAGAAGCCTGTAACTGCTGAAACTGAGGAATTTTGATATGTATAGGAAGCAATCTCTACTTGTGAGAAGAAAAATGTTTGGTGCTGACAGTAATGGATTGGTGGACAAGTAGTTCATAATCTGTGGCCTCTTAATTACCGCAGAAAAAAAGGAATGTGCACATAAATACCTACAATTCTGAAGAAGCCAACAGTTTACATAACATGTCGGATGCATTTCCAGTAATCAACATCTGTGTTTAGTTTTAGCATAAATTAAGACAAATATGAAACGTTGCCATCAAAATTAAGTTGATCAATGGAAACATTTTAATGGTGAAGGGGAAATGGAAAATGTCAATGCTAATGGCAGGGTTACAAGTGGATTCATAGCACAAGACATGGCTGTTAAGACTCACACCATCTGTTGTGTGTGAATTGCCTGTTGGTATGTGAAGAGACACAATCACTGGAGTGGAAAATGGTGGTACAGCTGAGCTCTCTTCAATATGTAATCCATATTTTCCTTCACGACCTGTATCTTTACACAGCCTAATAATATGAACCATACCTCTAAAACTGCATTGAAAATAGGTAAAGTGACCTTTAATACTAGGTGGATTCACCAAAAATCTGGACATCTAATTAGCACAAAATCAAAATACCAAACAGCACAAATCTTCTTGTTTAAAGTAAGAAAGTACAGTTGTGTAAGTAAACTTACCATAACAGTTGATGTTTGAATGATCAGGGCTGCAGTAGCCTTTCCTATTTGGATTTTATCCTGCTATGGATATAACAGCCAGGGACTTTCCAACATGCCTGAACCATTTGGGCACCAAGCCCTGCAGAGCATTCATGCCAATAAAGAAAGGGAGGCTAAAGTCCTGAAAAGAACAATGCTGGGGATATATATATATATATATATATATATATATATATATATATATATATATACAGATATATATATATATATATATATATCTGTGTCTGTGTGGGTGTGTGGGTGTGTATATATATATATATATATATATATATATATACACTAGCTGTACCCGGCCACGCGTTGCTGTGGCTCAGTCTGGTTAAATGGAAAAGAAAGAAAAGAGAAAGCGCACATTTCTAATATGTTTAATTTCACAATGCTTGTGGGTATACAATATTTTTTGTTGTTCCATTGTCTGTGCAGATATAGAGATTGTCTGGTTTGCCGACTCTAGAACACGCAACATATAATTGTCAATGTGAGAAGCAATCTGTGTGTAGATCTAAACCGCACAATTCTAAAGATTGGTCCTGAGCTTTGTTGATGGTGATTGCAAACGCCAATCGAATTGGGAATTGCAATCTCTTAAATTGAAATGGCATATCCGTTGGAATCATGGGAATGTGGGAATATGAGGAATGAGGACATTTTCACCTTTGAAAGGTCCTGTCAAGACTGTTGCTTCTATGACGTTGCTCATTAATTTTTTTACTGCAAGCCGCGTGCCGTTGCAAAGCTTTGGCTGGTTGATATTTCGCAACATGATAATTGGCACGCCGATTTTCAATTGCAGTACGTGCGGTGGCATCCCTGGCAGATCGAGTGAATTCAAAAATTCTGTTGGATAATTAACCGCTTCATCTGCTTCCACAACAGTGTTGACGGACTTGTATGTGACTGCCTCTCTGAATGTTAGACTGAATAATATATATAAATAAAAAAAAAAAAAAATTTATAAGACATTTGTCTATTATACTTTTGGTTTTTGCTCTGACTATATTGTGTATATCGTGTATTAACTAGCTCTGTCTTCACATTTTAGTATTGTATTGCCTATCTCTGTTTAACTTGTTATAACCATTGGAGCTTTTCTCCCCGGGCCTCTACTGAAAATGGACATATATCCAGCTAGACTAGTCCGGTCAACAAATGTAAAATAAAAATAAATAAATAAAATTGTTAAGTTCGTAGACGTCTTTGTTCTTGGCCGCAAGAATAGCTCGTTCAGTCAGCCAATCGTGATTCTTATAATTGGTTTGAATATTGGGAAATACTTTTTCAACCAATTCTTCTTTTGGCGTCACTAAACTGCAGAAGTTATGAGGCAATGAAATTCGTCCTGAGGTCAGATCAACTGGCACCTTTCTGTTCCCAATTTCCAGCAATTGATGTGAGAATATCTCAGCTGATCGATCGTTTTGCAGCTGGACACGCATATTTCTAGTTAATTTTAACGTCTTTACGTGTCGCCAGAAAGTAGAGTATTTCAGGCAAGCATTTATTTCGTCCGCTGGTGTCGATGGAGGAGAACGAAGCAGATCTGAAGCTACAGAACACGATCGCCGTGCTCGCAACCGTGCATCCTCAAGTCTGGCTGCACGTTGCTCTGCTGCTTTCTCGGCACATATTTGAGCCATTCTTTGTCTGTTTTGCTCGTTTGCTGATGCCCGTTCTTCCTCAGTTTGATTTGCAATTACTCGTCGCACTGCTTCCGCTCAGCGAGTACGATGACCTAAGTTTGATCTTCGGCGAGGCATTATTTGGATGAACTAATGCAGATCGATTGCACTGAAAAAGAAGTAAGAAAGTTATAACAAAAACATATAAAATTGCATACTTGTATACAAATATATAGAATCCATAGTAGGTATATAAAAACACGCGCGTATTCGAATGCAACGTGTGGCATCTATATAATAGTAGGTATATAAAAACACGCGTGTATTCGAATGCAACATTGTGTGAACATTTCAAAGCAATCGGTGAAGAACTTTCATAGATTTAAGATTTTGAACAAACGAACATTTACATTTTTATTTATATACATATATATACATACACACACACACACACACACACACACACACACACACACACACACACACACACACACACACACACAGCACTCTGGCACCAAAAACATAATAAAATAAGGCTGATGGAGGGAGGGATCAGACACTACAGCAGTGATTACATGTGGCAGTGATCTACTATTATGGTAAGCTTACTTAAACAACTTACTACCTTCATCATAATGATCACTGCAGCAGCAGCAGCCTTAGCTATATGGGTAGATTTCCATAGCTTAGACAGACTGGAAGGAGGAAGGATGAGAGTCCGGGAGCCTCTGGGGAATGGTCCTAGCAAAGCATGTCCTAGTTCTGGAGAAGGTATCTAGTTTACAGTGCTTTGTAAAAGTATACACCAAGTTGCTGCTTCTAGAATATTTCTATAATCAAATCCTTTCCAAACACCACAGAAAAAGCCAAGGCCCTGACAGAATAAGCCTAAACCCTGCCTAGGAATTGTCTTGTTGTGGCTGGTATAACTAAAGTTAGTAGTCAGCATTTACACAGTTTGACGTTTTCCTTACCTTTACAAGAAATGAACAACTGATCAGAGTTCCGAAAACACTTTGTCTATCAAGACAGTACCCTAGTTGTCTGTGGACATCCACAGTAAAGTGCAATCTTTCTCCCTTATTTTAGGTTCTGAAAAGAAGACAGGGAGACGGATAGCTTGGCTTAAAGTAAACTTGGATATGCCTTTAGGCATAAATGAAGTTATTAGTTCTCAAGGAAACCATCTCTTTGTGAAAAGTTAGGCAAGACTGACTGACTACAATAGCATGCAACTCAAATTCTCTTCATGCACAGGTCAAAGCAATGAACGAGACTGTTTTTCAAGTTAAAAACCTCACGTCAACCTAACGCTTTGGCTCAATGCAGTAAGTGTTAGCTTCTCTAACACAAAATTATGATCCCAAGGGGGGAGCACCATTTTTCTAGGAGGCTTTGTTTGTAACACCCCTTTCAAAAACATTTTTACATGAGATTGCATTGAAAGAAGGGGATCCATGGGCAGGCACACTGAAATGGCTGACAAACCATGATGGAGGAATAGTAAGATAAGTAGGAGAACAGTAACTTACACAGATAATGCAGAGCCAGAGAAATGGTAACTGTGAAAGGGTGCTGGTTCCTGTCTTGGCACCAGCTAAAATTATTAGCAAATGGAAAAGAAATATTTTTTCATTTGCTAATATGTGATTTTCTAGTAGCAAGATTTATTTTCTTCCTTTAATACGTGCAGCACATCCTCACACAAAGTAGGTGCCTAAAAGGTATTAAGACTCTATTATCCAGGCAGTTAGCAGTTGTTCGGAGTTGGGATGCACCAACCCCCTCCAGTCTTATGCAAGTCCATTCTGTGAGAAAATCTGTGGTAACTGCTCCTGGGCATTTCCAAACAAGAATAAAACTGCTGTTTTCTGGCCCAGAGGGGAACCATCACAATGATCTTTGTAGAGTTCTTCTGAATCTCTGGAATTTCCCTGGCTATTACTGGAAAGTATGGGAAAGCATAGAGGAATACTCCTGTCCAAGGAAAACAAAAAGCATCTGTATTTCAGGCTTTCTTGTATGTAGTTCTGGAGCATAACTTTGCCAACTGGTTATTATTATGAGTGGAGGCAAAAAGATGTATTTGAGGTGTTCCCTACAGCTGGATCAGTTCCTTAAAGATCCCCTCATTCAATTTCCATTCTTGAGGGTCTCTCCTTGTGCTGCTCAGCTTGTCTGACACACAATTTTGCTATGATGTTATACGAGATGCCCGAAGAGTGAGATTGTGTTGAAAAGCTACATTCATGGGAAACATGGCTAGTCTGTAGACGGGGTATGATATCCAGCCCCTGCTTATGTACTGCATCACTTTGGTGATAGCTATAAATGACTGCAATGATTCTGGGGACCATATATTATTAAGAGAGTTGAGAGCATAACTGTCAACATCTCTTTTACATTCATATGTTTTGGTCTATCATTTCTGTTCTAAAGACCCTGCACTTTTAGCCCAATAGCCACTGTTCCCCATGCAAAGTCTGAGGCATTTATAATGACAGATTGTGCTGTGACTGAAAGGGAAAATGGGAGACCTGGGGTTTAACACATATGATGTCACCACCAAAAAAATTCCCTTGTTACAAGCCCCAAAACTGAAATCTGTAATGTCAAAGGATGTTGCTTCTGTGACCACATACATTTCAGGTACCACCGGAATTCTTTTATTTGGAGTCTTGCTAGAAGAATCTTGAGAATCATAGAAGCTTTGAGACACAAAGTCTGGAGATATTCCCTCACCAACACTGTAGTGAAAAGCCTTAGTGGAAAACCTCAGGAATAAGTCTAGATGGCAATCTATTTTTCTTGTGGAAAAAAGATCTCTGAACTAAGGAATCTAGGAAATACTGCAAGCAAACAATACTGTGAGAAGAACTCAAACAAGACTTTTGTATATATTCCTGAACCCCAGAATGTGTAGGAGATCCCTCACCCAGTTGGAAGATTCCTGACACTTTGAAGAAGATGTTGCAAAGATATGCAAGCTGTCTAAATAAGGAAAAAATTGTGAATACGTTTGTAGTGCACAGACCAGATGATAATGCAAAAAACTGATAGTGTGATCCAGACTGAAAACCTTACAAATTAGTGAAATCTGGATCTACAGGAATGCCATAATATGCATCTTTTAAATCTAACATCACCAGAAAATTCAAATAACTTTTTGAACACGGTCACCATCACAAACATGTTTAGAAAGAAAGATCCATGAATCTTCTTTCTTTGATGCCAGAAACATTCTTCAATAAAACCCTTCTCCTAGTTGAGGAGGACAGACAGTTTCTGTCAACATCTGAGATAGCAGATGCTGATACACAGGGGAAAAGAGAAGTCCGATCTGGAGGATGAGGGGAAATCCCTCAAAAAGAAAGAAGAGACTTCCACTGACATCTTTCTGAAACTATCTGCTGCCAAAGCAAGAAATAATGGAAGTTCAGTCTTTCTGGAAGGATTAAGGGTTTGGCAGGGTGGGAAGGAGGAGGGGAGTTTTGTAAATAGTCATGCAGATTCGTTAGACTGTTCTTTGTTCCAGGGGTTCTACCTTTCATTTCGGGACCTTCTTGCCAATGGTTGTTAAATGTTTGCTTACCAGCAGCTTGTTGTGTTTGTTTATTTAGCTTCTTGGAAAAGGTTGTAGGGTAGCATTAAACCCATTAGTAAACTTGGTAAAGGAAGGTTGAAAATTCTGAGAAATTCATTGAATCGGTGTGTAACCAAGCAAACCTTCTCATCTACTCATGACAGTCCCAGTGTCAGCAGCCCTGGAATTGGAAAGAGCAGAATCATAACTATATTTTAAACAGTGGGGAGCCACTTGAGATACAGAAGTAATTATGTTACATAAAAGTCTTTTCTTCAGAAAAGAAAACAGATACCATAATATTACACGTTCTCAAAAAAGTCAAGCACAAACAAAAACATATGAGCCTGACAGCTG
Organism: Protopterus annectens; assembly: GCF_019279795.1. NCBI lineage: Eukaryota > Metazoa > Chordata > Ceratodontiformes > Protopteridae > Protopterus > Protopterus annectens. Next base: position 699,588,294 of record NC_056725.1, on the reverse strand, counting down.
AAAATTCTTAAATTAAGTGTTGTGTACGAATATAGTATTTTCTCCAAACTATCAAAAGCCTTCCCATGCTTCTCCTAACCATATGTTTAGCAGCAGTTGGGTTCACTAGGAAAACAGCTGCTGGGACTGATCTGGGATTGGAATATAAAAATGTATAAGACTGAAGAACTTTATACTATCTATACTTTCTTAGAGGCAGCAGGCTGGCTGTCAGGCAAGTTACAGACTGTGATAAAAAAGCTATGTAGTACTCAGAAAACAACATTACATGACCTACCTACTAAGAGCACCACTCATTTAAAGTGGATATCTTAAACCTTCTTTTTTTCCGAAGCAAAAATAAATGACCTTTTGTGGTAAAATTTTGCAATACAGTTGATTAAAGTCTACAGATTTTGCACTGTCTCTGATAATGTACTTGCATTTTTCCATCATTTTTGTCACTGTTTTTTAAGCATGTGTTTCTGAGTAATAGCCCATGCATGAAGAAGGGGGTTCAAAAATAGTGTGCAGGGGTAAATCAAGTCTAAGAATGAGGACATGCCTCCAAAAATAGGCATATCATGTGCAGAAATAAATTGGACCTGAAAAAGGTATGTTTCTGCAAAACAATGACAGTTGAGAGGTCTAGTTTGGAGTAACAACTGTCTCCAGCTTGTTTGCTGGCACACAAAGGCACCTACAATGTCCACTACATACATCACTTCTACTACCTGCAGGTGCCCAAGACCTCCTTCATATACTTTAACAATGTCAATAACCAGTATAAGCTGACTCACCTAGCAAATCACTAAAAACAGCCACTCTGTCAATATCGCCTCCAGAGCTTTGGCTGAAGTATTTTTTTCTGAGACATTTTCAGGTCTTTAGATTTTCCTGTACAAGTATGGCCTTTTATCCTCCAATGTCAAAAGGAAAGAAGAAACTGGAACAGGTTCAGGAAAATCCAGTTACAATAAATCATAGTATTCTTCAGGGATTGTGGAATGTCATTATGCTCCCACCAACATAGCTGATTAATTCTGGAAATAGTTTCAAGAAATCTGTCTCTTCACAATCATTTTGTGGTTCAAATTCATGAACCTCTTCAGAAAATGAAGGGCCTTTTTTCCTTTACCAGAAATAGCTGAAAAGGAAGGGTCAAGAGCATAACAAATCACTCCTGTCTAAAGTGACTGAGACAGGAGAAAATATATGTCAACGTTTTTTTTTTTTCATTTTGACAGGAATTTCTGAAGAAGCTGACCCACTTTTGCCAGTAAAAATCTCCTTAGGGTATAGGCACAGAAGACTGGCTAGGTAAGAGGTATTCTGTGCCCCTTCTCCAAGGACCAACAAGAGTGGCTCTCCCTCACCCAAAAAGGGTAATCCAACAGTTGTACAGGATGTGCCTCACCCCCAGAGCATGGTGGCTATACAGACAACACCTGAAGGAGCCACAGAAAAAGATGACTGGTTTGAGGAACCAAAAATTGAAAAATTAATTATCAAGGTGCTGCTTACTGTGATGGATCTGGCTGGCTGGATTCTGCTGAAATCAAAGTCTAGTTGTAATTGCATTTACAGTCTGTTGCTCACAGAAACTTTCAGAATATACACTGATGCAGCACCAAACTCTGTCACTTTAAAAACTGTAATTAATAAATAACTTTTTATAACAAACCACATGTACTACTGTTGCAGTTTTAGTTACACTGTACCACTTTTTACTTCTCGTTCAGCATAAATTACAACTTTCCTGTACAAAATACTTCTCCTAACAATTTCATTTCCTATAGTCTTTTTACATCCTGTTTTTCTCCTTGGTATTCTATTTTGGTCTTTGTATGAAAACATCTGTTTGCTAGTGTTTGCAGAAAAATATGATGTCATTCTGTACAGAAATAATGCTGGTATTGTCTTTTAAGGAAACATCTTGTGCAAATGCTGACTTGATGAAAGCATATCCGTTCAAAACCTCCTTGCTTAACAGTGTTATATGACAGAAACATGTACAGATTGTTTTCCTGTTGCCCATTCTTTAAGGAAGCAGGTTAGCTTTCTAACTGACAATGTGAAATGCATACATCCTGTTTTTTACAGTTTTGCTAAGTCTGTAAGAGGTCAGCTTTCCTGTTGATAGTGTGAAATGCATACACCCTTGCTGATTCTGTAGGAAAACATGTCCATTAAGCAAATTCCTTATTTTTCAAGCCACAGTCATTTAGTATGGGTGCTAATCACATATTGCTAAATTCTATTTCTACATTTAAGCAAGCTTTATTTTATACCTTATTTATTTTGCATATTTGTAGCAGAATTAATTTCAATATTTTATTCACTGTTAAATGCACTCTAACAAAAATGGCTACAGCAGAGTCAGCCATTTGCAGCTGAGGCACTTCAGTAACCTGCTGTTCTGGTAAAGACTGTTGATCAATTTTCTTTTTTTGCTGCTGGAAGAAGGAAGAAATGTGGAACCGGAAGGCTGTTCCATGCTTAAGCCAAAACAGATGCCTGATTCTCGGGGAAGACTGGACTCCTCAGAAAATGTAGTTTTAAATTCGTGTTAAACAACTTTTTCTACAAAAGTAAAAAGTAACGCTCCTGTTTAAAGTTACTAAAAGTCATGTGACAGTCACTAAAAACATGTTTCCAAGCTTAAAAACTGTATTTTCAAAGAAAAGGTTCAATGGCTTTCATAAAATGTAAATGTAGTGTGTTTTTCTCCCTGAAGGGAATTTATCTGCCCAGCAATGGAAAGCTTTAGCCAACTGTCAATCCTCAAAAGTCCACAAGAGGAGCACTGCTGGGTGGCATGAAAGTTCTGAAGGACTTGGGGCCCAAATCACTTTTTTTTACACAGCTCACCTCAAACTAACTGTATGGACAGGTGGAAGGTTCCCTTAAACTTTGAAAGCGGGCCAACTGTCATATTCTTAGTGGGATATAAACCATATAGCTAAGGCTGCTGCAGCAGTAATCACAATGACGATCACTGTGGGCTATTACTCAGAAACACATGCTTAAAAAACAGTGACAAAAATGATGGAAAAATACAAGTACATTACCAAAGAGACAGTGCAAAATCTGTAGACTTTAATCAACTGTATTGCAAAATTTTACCACAAAAGGTCATTTATTTTTGCTACGGAAAAAAAGAAGGTTTAAGATATCCACTTTAAATGAGTGGTGCTCTTAGTAGGTAGGTCATGTAATGTTGTTTTCTGAGTACTACATAGCTTCAAAAATCATGCATGAAGAGGGGGGTTCAAAAATAGTGTGCAGGGGTAAATCAAGTCTAAGAATGAGGACATGCCTCCAAAAACAGGCATATCATGTGCAGAAATAAATCGGACCTGTTGTTTCTGCAAAACAATGACAGTTGAGAGGTCTAGTTTGGAGTAACAACTGTCTCCAGCTTGTTTGCTGGCACACAAAGGCACCTACAATGTCCACTACATACATCACTTCTACTACCTGCAGGTGCCCAAGACCTCCTTCATATACTTTAATAATGTCAATAACCAGTATAAGCTGACTCACCTAGCAAATCACTAAAAACAGCCACTCTGTCAATATCGCCTCCAGAGCTGTGGCTGAAGTAATTTTTTCTGAGACATTTTCAGGTCTTTAGATTTTCCTGTACAAGTATGGCCTTTTATACTCTACTCTTTCATAAAAATAATAACAACAACTTGAGAAAAAAATAAATATTTACCACCTCATGACACAAACATAAATTTATTTTCTGCAAACTGCTGCACAGTAGCTTGCCAGATAAATCCCAGTAACATGTGATATAAGTTAAAGAAATAAGGCCTCTAAATTACCTCCATACTGCCAAGCATCACATACACAAATGACCTTCTGAGCCCCCCCCCCCCCCCCCCCAGTGATAATTGCAAGTCTGGGTCTGTTTTGGGGCTAAAGAGGGCTGTTTTTCTGTTTATTCTGTTTAATTCATCTGACGAGTTCTGTGGAAGAAAATTTATTTATTTGAGCGTTTATGTTAAAATAAAAGTTGTACTTATATCTTTTCGGTCGTCTTTGGAGTATGGTTCTTCGAGGCCTCCTGAACTGCATAGATTGTGTTCTGGTTTAAGTGCTGAAGGCTGCTTCCCTATTTTTTTTTGGTTTTAAGTTTGGTGATTAATATACTAAATGTGTGTGCGTTTTTTTTTTTTTGGTGTGTGTATACATTTTCTGCATCAGAATAAGCCCTCCTTTTTTTTACTGACAAACACTTTGAATCCGTACTGTGGGTAAGAAAGATAACTGCACTTTGCTCTCAAAGTCTAATCAGGCTACTATCCTCCCTCCTGCATATATATACACACACACGCGTGTGCGGTCTCTCTCCCTTCAAACACAAGCCCTGTTCTTTAGTTGAAAAGAAAAGTGCGTTGTGTGTGTTTATTTATATACAGGTATCATTCACTCCATCAAATCAGTTACTTGTTGATGGACAGAATGACACTGAAATGTAGTTGAATGTTCTGACCATCAAAATGTTAAGATTTCAGGTGAATAAAACATCAAATGTATGCACGTAAGTTAAGAGTGGGGCTGGGAAACAAATGTTAAAATCTTCAGATATTCTGAAGGTTTCGGTATTAGAGGGTAGGAGTGTTTGTGCTGGTGTAGGCAGATTAGGGTTACAGTAAGGTTAAGTGACGGCATACATAGTGTAGTGCATTTGTGTGCATAAGAGCTGTCTTGATCAGTGGTACTGTTGCTGGAAAGATTTTTACAAATATAAGGTGCTGGGTTCAGGTTAGGAGGCAGTAGGAAGGTTCCTGCTAACCTTGAAAAAAACCTTTCAGTAACACTATGACTATTCAGACAAATTTGGACTGAATGTGTGAGGGACTTTTGGTAATCAAATTGCAGCAGGAAATGGTATGCTTCTTTTTGCAGTAGTTTTGGCTTTTGATAAAAATCTAGTATGTTAATAAAAGAAATTAAAATACTAACCACACTTTTCTGTTTAGAGCAGTTGACACGATAATACCAGACAGTCGTGAAGGGCCCAATCAAGTACTATTGGAAGTCCTAGAATTGTATTGGCAGATACGTTGTTTTGCCAGTGCACCCCCTGGATTGAATGAAATATGTTCCCTTTATCCTGTTTTGAAGTTAAGGAGTTTGCGTCATTAAAACATCTGTACTATATTATTTGATTCACATTTACTGATATTTGGTGTCACACATTGCTTTCAGCATAATGTATTACCAGATATTTATTATAGCTAACAGTTTGACCTATACTGATTGACATCAGGTATTACATTTGCTTTAGTACAATATATTTAAAGACATTAAACATAGTTAATATTAACTATTTGTTGATATTTTAGATATTTCTTATTTATAGTATATATTGTTGTACGAGTAATGTAATTAAATGTATAGGTCTTTACGACTATTGTATATATTAAATTGTTTTGTAATCTCGGTTTGGGGTCGGAATAGTTATGTACAATATTGTTTATCAGTACACATAAATAAAATAACAAATATAATAAATTTGGATGTTTGATATGTGCCCACATTACTATTGATCCATCAACCAACACCTCTGTTTTATTTATCTGATTGAACAGTTAGGTTATTCTTAGTGAACATTTATTTATAACAAGAATGCAACACTAAATATGATATAACGCACAGTACACATTGTATTTGGCATTTGAGTGACTGCATGAATCTTAGCGATCTTTAGTCTTTCAGAGAGATCGCAATGTTACACTTGTGACAGTTTTTACATTGTATACAATATATCACAGTGGTTCATCAGTATATATACATTTTGTATACTTGGCATTTATTAGTAATATGATTATTTGTGGATTATTTATTAATCACTATGTACGGTTCGATCTACTTGAACTATCAGGTGACTCTAGGTCAATTATATAGAAACCGTAATAGTGAAAAGCATTTTATATTATCGTATTGCTTCATTTAATTACAGAAAATGAACTACGGCTGTCTTCAGTGATTGCCAATACTTTTTTATCACCGGATTCTTCATGAATGTAACACATGTTTTATATTATTTTTAAAAAGGAAGCACTAATTTTATCACTTGTTTTAAGTGCTTTTTAAATTATTGTATAATTGTTATAGTTGCTTAGCAATGGCGCTTGTATTTTGGCACCAAAAACTGTTTTTAAACTTTGCTGTTTTACAGCTCTGTTTGTCAGAAGAAGTCCCACAACCGTGGGATGAAAAGTGCTTAACTTTATGTCTGGTAATTGAATCATTTTTCTTAACAAACAGTGGCTTTCATGCTGATTTTGCAACTCGTGGACATTATTATTGTGCATTGGAGTGCTCGCTCCAGTTCAATTGAACTTTTTACATGATTAGGAATTGTTTACACATCAGGAGCCGTTGTTTCCAGTTCCTTTGTGTTTCTTAGTCCAGCAGTATTTATTGTTTGGTACTCTTCAAGAGAAACCTTGACGAGTGGATGGGTAACAGAATATACACCCCTGGGATCACTTCATTAGCTCTTCTTGACAGAGGCTCAGTTAATTAATCAATGGGGTGGCGAAAGCTGACAGACTCTGGCTAGGCTTATAAATGCCCTCAGGCAGATAGCCTAGTACCTACCTATGAACCTATGAATGCAAATTGGGAACAATCACTGAGTCTCCCAATGCTGTTAATTTACTGCAGACAGGGTTAATGCAGACAAATGACTGGTGCCAAAACAAAAGATTAAAGATAAATGCAAAAAATGCATTATATTCCCTTCTGGAAAGCTGACATCCCTGCTAATTACATCACAGACAGCAACCCCTAAGTGTAGACCAAGTGGTACATGATCGGGGAACTCAGGTTGATAGCAATCTGTACATTGCCACCACACATCCACAGTAGTAAGGAAATCCTTCTATGTGGTTCATCTTTTAAGTAAAGGCATTGCATCTAGATCTAAGGATGTAATAATTACATTACACTTGGCCCTCATCAGACCAATAATTGAGTACAAATCTCCCTTTTGCATGTACCTCACCAGACACCTGCAACATTTGGACAGATCTCAGAGGTTTCTCACCAAGAAGTTACAGGGTACACAAAACAAGTCTTATGTGAAAAGACTAAAAGCCATGTTACTGTATTCTGTCTCCTACAGGTTGCTAAGGGGTGATCTGTGCCTGGCTTACAGGGCAGCCCTGACCTGGCACTGATGGAAATGCTACACATTCGTAAATCAAACTGCACGAGGGTCACTCGCTCCAGAGATCTTAACCTAGATTCTGACTTGAACAGGTCATGCTGGAGAGAGAGATAGCTACATCTCCCACAGACTGCCACTTCTCTGCAAACTTCACTCACCTAACCACTGACAAATGGGGCAACATGGGATATATATGGCTAGGCTTGTAAGGGCTCTAGAGCCATTAACCTAGTAACTGCCTATGAACATTGAATAATTTTAGCTGTCTCTACTGTTATGTGTCATCTGCTAAAATCAGAACTATGCTGTGAGAAAAGGAAGACTGTTGGAAATCATATACTACAATTAGTCACAAACAGTAACATGGCTTTTAGTCTTTTCACATAAGACTTGTTTTGTGTACCCTGTAACTTCTTGGTGAGAAACCTCTGAGATCTGTCCAAATGTTGCAGGTGTCTGGTGAGGTACAGTGCCAGGTCAGGTCCTCACCAAAAGGATAAAGGGTCTCAAAAATATGTCTTATGCTGCCCGACTGAAAGAACTCCAGCTCTATTCAGTCTCATACCGCTTGCTCAGAGGTGACCTGTGCCTGACATATAAGGCCATGTCAAACCCAGATTTGATGAATATGCTTCACCTCAAAAAATCTAGATCCCTCAGAACCACAAGGGCGGGAGACTTAAACCTTGACACGGTTATTAATAGAACATGCTGGAGGGACAGATTCATCACCCAGAGACTCCCTATGCTGTGGAACAAAATCCCGGTACATGTGAGGCAGAGCACCTCGCTGGCCTTGTTCAAGAGGAATCTTGACCAATGGATGGGAGATCACAGATATACCCCAGGGATTACTTCAGTGTCACTGCTTGACAGAGGCACAGCAAAATAATAGGCATAGTTTTATTCAAACTAAAGGGGTGGCGAAAGCCACATAACTATGGGCTAGGCTTATAAATGCCCTTGGGCAGATAGCCTAGTATGAACCTATGAACCTATGAACAACTTCCAGTTTGACTACTTTTCTTCTTCTTCTAAGTCTCATGGAATAGTTAAATTATAAGGCAGTACTTAAGCACCGGGCCATTGGTGCAGAGGCAAGGTGTATGGCCTTGCTATCAGTGACTCATGTTCTTGGATGGACTTGGGAAGTTTGGAAGAGATAGGAGATGGACTGGGTTAGTTTTTCTCCAACCACAGGGGATAGAGCTAGCCCAGATATTAACATTAGCACCTCGGCTGAGGTAAGAGTGTTTGCAGTGACCTGTGGCTACACACTGGATTGAAGGCATGGTGTATTAGGTGAGTGAGTAAAGAGGTGTGCCCACTGTGATGCCAATGTATGCTATATTTATGGATGAAAAGACTGCCTGGCTCACAAATTGCACAAACACAATTACTCACTAGAAGTCAGGAGAAATATAAGAGCCATAGGCACTCCAAAATGAAACCATGAAGTGTAGAAAATGAAGGTATATAACTCCTCACAAAAATAATTAAAAAAAAATTATTTAAGCATCAAACATCTAAGATCTGACACATGACACAAGGCAAACAAGGTAGGCATAAAGCCCATCTTAGATATAAGGAACCTAATGCCATTAGTGGATGTCCCAACAACAAAGTGATTGTCTTCTGTTGAAGAGAAAGCTAGGAGTAAGTGAATGATTTCCTCTGTGTATACCTTTGTCAGAAGCCACAAGTGTAGTCTGACAGCCCTGAGATGCAAACACACGTAGAGATGATTATATGTTGTCAAAACATTCTACTTTGGTGGAAGCATCAATACTTTTTGGAAGAGAAAGACCAATTCAGCCTTGGTCAAAATTCATTCCTCTATTACGCCGAGAAGTTAAAACAAGAAATTGTTGTGAATAAGACCACAAGAGTTGGGATACAGAAGACAGGAGTTTTATTAAATAAATACTGGTCATTCTGAAAAAGTACACTACTCTGAACCATATTAATAAGTTGGATTGATGCTTGCATTAACCAGAGATCAGATGTTTTTCTACTGAAATTGCTTACCTATTGTAGCACATGGTGCAGTTTAAAGTTAATGAAATGTTAAGACTATGGGAAAATCAAGGGGGTGTTGTGTTTATGGATAAATCATTTTAAAAAGTTTGTACTATACAATGGAAATGTTAAGTCCTAAACAGTGGGCAGAGATACATGTTACTTCAAGCTACATGGGTGAAATGTTAGGTCCTGCACAGTGAAGCAGGATTAAATGTTATATCCAGTCCAGACATTAAGTAGTAAATACCCTTCCTTTTGATAAAAATGTGAAAGATAAAAACTGGTTGTAGAAGTAAAGTGATAAGCAGTGTGAGGTGGGCTGGCTGATTTATGTTAATTAACTGGTACTGGAATACATTAGGGGATTTAGAAAGCTAAGTTGAAGAGTGCTTTCCTTTACTTTTCTGTATTTTTAGAGATAAGTAACTGAAAAAGTTCAGTCTTGGTAAGCACATCACAGTCTGCAGAGACTGACTACAGACAGAATGAATGTGTGCACTCTGAAATGATCCTACTAGTTGTGCTACCTTTGCTTTATTGATTGATAAGGCAGTAATATTGACTACATTAAAGAAATGATAACAGATTTCCTTTTATCTGCTTTGTTCTGGTTGGCCCAGATGACATACCAGTGGAAGCATGGAGGTGCTTAGGAGAAATGGCAGTGAAATTTTTAACCAGATTGTTTAATGAAATTTTGGAAAGTCAGAGGATGCCTGAGGAGTGGAGAAAAAGTGTGTTGGTACCTATCTTTAAGAATAAGGGTGATGTGCAGAGCTGCAGTACTACAGAGGGATAAAACTGATCAGTCACAGCTTGAAGTTATGGGAAAGAGTAGTGGAAGCTAGGTTAAGAAGGGAGGTGATGATTAGTGATCAGCAGTATGGTTTCATGCCAGGAAAGAGCACTACAGATGCAATATTTGCTCTGAGAGTGTTGTTGGAGAAATACAGAGAAGGTCAAAAGGAGTTGCATTGTGTCTTTGTGGACTTAGAGAAAGCATATGACAGGGTGCCTAGAGAGGAGTTGTGGTATTGTATGAGGAAGTCGGGAGTGGCAGAGAAGTATGTAAGAGTGGTACAGGATATGTACAAGGGTAGTGTGACATTGGTGAGGACTGCGGTGGGAGTGACAGATACGTTTAAGGTGGAGGTGGGTTTACATCAAGGATCAGCTCTGAGCCCTTTCTTATTTGCAGTGGTTATGGACAGGTTGACAGATGAGATTAGACAGGAGGCCCCGTGGGCTATGATGTTTGCAGATGACACTGTGATATGTAGTGAGAGTAGGGACCAGGTTGAGGAGACCCTGGAGAGGTGGAGATATGCTTCAGAGAGGAGAGGAATGAAGGTCAGCAGGGCTAAAACAGAATATATGTGTGTAAATAAGAGGGAGGGTAGAGGAATGGTGAGGATGCAGGGAGTAGAGTTGGTAAAGGTGGATGAGTTTAAGTACTTGGGATCAACAGTTCAGAGTAATGGTGAGTGTGGAAGAGAGGTGAAGAAGAGAGTACAGGCAGGGTGGAATGGGTGGAGAAGAGTATCAGGAGTGATTTGTGACAGACAGGTACCAATAAGAGTGAAAGGGAAGGTCTACAAGAGGGTAGTGAGACCAGCTATGTTATATGGGTTGGAGACTGTAGCATTGTCGAAAAGGCAGGAGTCACAGCTGGATGTGGCAGAGTTAAAGATGTTAAGATTTGCACTGGGTGTGACTAGGATGGACAGGATTAGGAATCAGTATATTAGAGGATCAGCTCAGGTTGGACAGTTTGGAGACAAAACAAGAGAGGCGAGATTGCGTTGGTTTGGACGTGCTGAGGAGGGATGCTGGGTATATTGGGAAAAGGATGCTAAGGATGGAGCTGCCAGGTAAGAGGAAAAGAGGAAGGCCTAAGATGAGGTTTAAGGATGTGGTGAGAGAGGACATGCAGGCGGTTGGTGTGAAAGAGCATGATGCAGAGGACAGGAAGAAATGGAAACAGATGATCCGCTGTGGCGACCCCTAACGCAAACAGCCGAGAGAAGATGATGATGATACTAAATAACATGCTGCCCTCAGTGCTGAGTTCTAAACTGATAAAGGATGAAAAATAAACATGGATATCAGTTTAAACAATAACGTCCCCATGTCTTTGAGGCATAGAGAGTGGACAAAGTCCTGACTGCAACCCAAATGACCCAAATTTGATTAGTGGCTAGGGTACTTGAACAGCCATGGTGGGAGATCTGTGGGAAAGGTGTGACCTTTTGTGGCTTGCCCTAACCAGGAGGGGAAGGATTTAGTGGCTTCTGGCCAGTGGGCATTTTCTTTGGAGAGAGACATAGGACCATTGTATCGAGGCAAAGACTATGACATTGGTTTTCTTAGTCTTCTAACTACACCTGCATTTACGCTGCTCAATGAATCTTCTTTTAGTTTATTTGGAGAGTTAACCCCCGGCAACTGTCACACTCAGTCGCTTGCACTAACCAGATAGTCTTGGACTGCACTCCCCCACACCCCTAAGACTACAGCAAAATAATTACAACATCCAGCCTTGCAAAAGCTTACAGACTTGTCTCTTAACTCATTATAGTCATGGACTGCAACCCCCAACCCCAAAGACTCCAGCAGAATAAGTACAGATCCAGCCCTGCAAAAGCTTCCACTCATCTTTTACTTAGTATACTCATAGACTGCACAATCCACCACAAAGACTACAGCACAACAATTACAGCATTCAGTGCTGCAAAAGCTTACAGACTTTTTTTTTCTACTTAGTGTCAGGGGAATTTAACTGCAGTGGTGGTGCTGTGGTAGCATTGTCGCCTCACAGTAAGATGCTGTCCGGTTCGATTATCAGTTAGAGCGTCTTCTGCATGGAGACATGCATGAATGGGCGTACCTTCGTTGAAGGTTGTGCGTCAGAGCTGGCAACACGGCATGTAAAAATCTACTGCCAATCATTAGCGGACCGGAGTTCCGCTGTGGCAACCCCTAACCGGGAAAAGCTGAAAGACAACAACAAGTGTTAGGGGAATTTACTTGTACATTCTCTTATCCTAATCATCCTCCACTGAGAATGGTACCAAGTTTAATGTCTCTTCTCTGCTTGGTCAGTACTTAGTGGTCTGCTTTTTGGCTGTTTTACCTAGAATCAAAAATAGCCTTCACTACACCTTAATCATTCCTCTCCCTTCTCTCTCTAATTGAGCTACACCCTGCTTTTGCTGGCAGATTGCACTTCCTTAATTGCTCCTTCTAGCTACTGCCTGCACAAGGAGTTCTCCGTTGGTTTGCTTCTTCCTTTTTCCATGCCCTGAAGGTTTAACTGACAGCTAATGAACAAACAACTTATACTTTGAGCATTAAAAGTGGTTAGCTTTAAAAGTGGTTAAGAAAAAGTTATTTTCTCATTTTCCCAAACTTTCTTTTTCCTAACTACCAATCTCACACCTTGGTAGTTCACATACTCATAACACACTTAAATCTCTTCTTTCACCTCAGTACTTCAATAGTCTGCACCTGTAAAACTTTCAGGCTTACAGATATTTTTTTTTCACCCATGGCAGCTGTATCACCTGATCAGCTTGGTCCGTTCACCCTCACCATGCTTGGGCTCACTCTGCTCACCTACCCTACACCCTACTTCCACCCACCTCCACTTCACCTAAATTTATACCTTCCTATCCCCACCCACTACAGCAAACCAACCAACCAAGTTCAGTGATACATGCAACTGGCCTAACTTCTCTACTTACAAACTCATATCACATGCCCACCTAACACACTTCTCCCAATCTACTCCAAGAAACTAGCATATAACTTCCACCTAGAAAGTTCCAGCTTCCCCTAATCTGTGTATAATATGCTACTCCTCCAGCCTACTTGCACAATTAAACTAAGCATACTCACCATTGCCACATCATACCACACTTCCCTTCCCTAACTCTATACACCAAGTCAACAAACAACCACTACAAACTACCCATTAGGACACAGGCCCTTTTCAATTACACCTACATCAAAGAGAACTGCCAGACCCATATATCAGTATTAAACTTAAAAGATAAATATAAAAAGTGGCACAACTTCTCTACTCTCCCACTCTGTGAAGACATCTACCCAAACCCTAAACAATCCCTTCAGATCAAATAAAAAACATCTAAGCCCTAAGCTCCCACCATTACAAAAACACAGCCCAGTAATCCTAACCACAACCTACTATTAATGCACATATACCTGAGAAGCATCTACAACAAAATTCCAGATTTCCATGCAGGTATTGCAGCATACAACTCAGACATTCTAATCATCACTGAAACCTGGCTAAAACCAAACATTAAAGGTGAAGAAATCCTTCCCTCAGAATACAATATAAGAAGAAATGAAATAGTACACAAAAAAGCTGGCAGTACTTTTTAAAAACACTCTAATCATCAGATACCCATTAAGGTGCCCCAATTAACCCAACAAAGAAATATCTATTACCCTCCTACACCTGAACAAACTATTCACATTGCTGCCATATATATTTCCCCAGGCAACAACATTTCCATTCTTGAAGACATCCTTCAATGGTTTTCCACTACTGTAAATAAAGAAACTATTATACTTGGAGATGTCAGTATAGACTATTTACTTGTAATCACTGACTCCCTTACCACTTGAGAGTCAAGAGGAGAAGATAAACACTTAGACCACAACACACCCATCAGATAGTCCCTCACAACCTACACCACCAAAATCCACACATAGAAAAATACAGTTGTGTACACTTACCATAAATGTAGATGTTCAAGTGTATTCACTGTTGCAGTCATTACATTTGGGTAATCTGCTGGGAGGTTGCCCTCAGTTGGCCTGAATAACAAAGTCTTGGGTCCTGCGTCGGTTGCTGTCTCCTCTTCCATGACGTCAGGTCGTCAGGGGTATAAAACATGCAGCCGATGCCATTTTAATCAGTTTTTCTTGCCCCAGATGTCAGGTGCCCCCCCCCCCCCAAATGGGGAGCAAAAATATATAAACAGTAAAAAAAAAATATATATATATATATATATATATATATATATATATATATATATATGCATCTTAGAAACATAAAATTTACCTTCAACTAAAAGCAAATACACCACAAAGGCTTTTGAGTATAGTGAAGGAAAGAAAAGGTATAGAATGGGGGATGGCGGGTGGGTAACGCGGACTGTAACAGTGAATACACTCGAACATCGACATTTATGGTAAGTGGACGCAACTGTACTATGTTCTTCGTGTTTCACTGTTGCAGTCATTACATTTGGGTAGAATCCCAAAGCTATGGATGGGAGGATGGAACTAAACAGCATTAGGAGCAGCTATAAGGCCCTGCAAGACTGCAGTGGCAAAGCCTGCCCTGGATTTAGAGAAGAGAGGTAAATGGTAATGCTTTGTGAACGTATGAACAGAGCTCCAAGGAGCAGCTTCTAGAATGTCTTTGGTTGGGACCCCTCTGAGAAAAGCTGCTGAAGTAGAGGCAGCCCTGGAGGAATGGGACCTGATCCCCTTGGGCACTGGTTTACCATGGTGCAAATAGCAGAAACAAATGCAGTGGCTTATCCATTTAGAAATAGTCTGCTTTGATACAGTCGTCCCCTCTGATCTTGCAGCAAATGCTACCAGTAGCTGCTAAGACTTTCTTAGAGATTTTGTCCTGTTTAAGCAGAAGCTTAGTTGTCTGTACTGCTGACTGCTTACTGTAGGGTTGTGCTTTGTTACCTCCAGATTTGGAGGTGGAGGCATCCCATTGATTGATTGATTGATATCTGGAGAATTCTGAGCGCCTGGGTTTGCCATGAGTGGCTCTGTTGGACACAGGAAAGGACCAATGTTTAGTAGGCCAGTGCCTACTGAACCTGGGTGGCTGCACTTGCAAAAAATCTTTTACCGTTTGCATAGATTTAGCTTTGTCTTCCATTTTCTTTAAAACCTCTTCTGCCTTATTACCAGAGTATCATGCTGCAAAGGGGCATCCAACAATTTAGCTTTAACATGATCAGGCAGATTTTGCTCCTTGAGCCAGGCATGCCTTCTTATCACAGATCCAGTAATGGCGGCCCTACAAGAGGCCACCAAGGAATCAAAACCACATTGCAAATTATGCTTTCCAACCTGTTCTGCTGCATGCAATAAATCCTGTAACTCTTTATTTTCCACACAATCAGAAATCAACATAATTTTCTGTTTCAGTAGGCCCATAACATGCTGTTGATATTTAAGCATATGAAAATGGCAGTTTAAAGCCCTGATTGCCAAGGTTGCAGATGTATAAACCTTCTTACCCCATCTATCCAGCGCCCTGGAATCTCTATCAGAAGGGGTAGGATTTTTGGCTGTAGAAGCCTTAACACCCTTGGGACCCTGAGAAATAGTCTCAGGATCAGCAGCAGGATTTTTGAAAATAAATTTGTGGGAGTCAGCAACCCTGTAATACCTGTCTGGCTTACTAGGAGCCGGAGGCAAGGAATCAGGAGCCATGCTTGATTCCGAGAACACATCATCCACAATGTCTAATACAGGAGGTATAGCCAAAAGCCTATGATGAGGAGGAAGAAGATGGAAATCCCTAAGCCTCTTTTTTGATTCAGAGAAGTCCTGACTCTCCAGAGAAAATGTTCCCTTAAAGTATGCAAAGTCTCTCCAAAACAGTAATCCTCAGGAGGAAATGCAGATGGGATGGATTCCTCTGCATCAGAATCCTCATAAGGTGGAATAGAAAATTCCTGATCAGAAGAGTAATCAGAAGAAATGGAAACCTGATCTGAAGATTCATAATCAGTGCCTTGCCTAGGCCTCTTAGCAGTGGGGGGTTGGGAACCCCTGATCAAGGTAATTAAATCCTCAGCCATTTTGATCATTTGTTTTTTAGGCAAAGGGGCCTGAGCACGTGGCTCATGGGTCGGTTTTTTAGACATAGAAGTTGTTTTTGACCTTGTTTTTGTTGATGGCGTTGGTTTAATATAAAAATGTTGAGAACTGAAAACACCCTCAGAAGCCGGTGCCTGCTCAGCGACTCCAGTCCCATCCAAGGGAGAGACATCCGCGGGTTCAATACTTTGCGAATCTCGCTGCATACCGGACTCCGAATGGATCTAGGTAGAGGCCTGCGACTCAAAAGTAGCGGGTATCAGGGGCTGCGAAAGCGCCTCACTGAGTACCGGTGAATCAGCGACTGGCTTAGGAGAAGCATCGTCGTAGGTTTTGGACCTCGACGGTCTGCATCTGTCTTTTTCCTTGCGTTTTTTGTGAACTCCAGAAGTCGGATTGCTAACCGACATTTCAGGGTAGTTAAATCTTCAAGCAAAAATATACCGACGCTTAATAGTGCGTTGGTTAAATTTAGCACAAAACCAACAGCAAAACACATTGTGGTCAGGGCCTAGGCAAGGAATACAGTACAAATGAAAATCCTTATGAGGTATTTGCTTCCCAAAAGTAATGCAATTATTAACTTTTACTGACATCGGTAAGGAGCAAGAAAAAGTTTCCCCAACGAGGTACTTAGCTTTAGTTTGAAGACTTCGGTTCTGAAACTCGAAAACGAAAATTTCAGGAGTCGGCCAACCGGCACTTGCTAACTGCTTCTGCTTCAGGCATCGCGCAGCAAGAAAGACTGATTAAAATGGTGTCGGCTGCATATTTTATACCCCTGACGTCATGGAAGAGGAAACAGTATCCGACGCAGGACCCAAGACTTTGTTATTCAGGATGACTAAGGGCAGCCTGCCAGCAGATTACCCAAATGTAATGACTGCAACAGTGTTCGCGGAGGGTCTCAATAATAATTTGCTCAAGCAACAGAGACCTCCAAAGTAGAAAGGCAAGCAACCTCCACCGCCCCCAACACAACCCAAATGACACATAGCCCACAGACTCAGTATGCCAATCAACCACAGTCCATAAGACAAAACAACGAACCCAACACACTAGTAATAGGTGACTCTGTAGTCAGGCACGCTGATGTTCCACTCACTAGGCTAAACAAGGAGAAGGTTACTGTCAGCTGCCTGTCGGGTGTCCGGATCTGTCACATAACCCACGCACTCAGGTCACTCCACAACAAGTACAACTATGACTCTGTCATTGCCCATGTTGGTGTGAATGACCTGAGATGTACCTCCCTGGACTACATGAAAAGAGACATGGAAGAGCTCTCCGATCTTGTAGCCCAGAGAGGTATGACCCTAGCCCTGAGTAGCATCCTGCCATCGCCCAGAATGATACTGCAGTACAAGGACAAAATAATTGACTAAGTTTCTGGTGTCATTCTAAGGGGATCCAGTATCTGTCTGCCTGAGATGACATGATCGACAGACCACGATGCTTTGCCAGAGATGGCCTGCACCTGTCACCCTTGGGATTCCAAATACTGGCTAAAGCTCTTGCCACCCCTATAGTGCCTTTTTTAGGCAAGGTTCAAATGACAAATTCACCACCGTAACAGGTACAAGCAAGCAAAATCTGAGGGTAATGCTACTGAATGCTAGAAGTCTAAACCTCAAAATGCACTCACTCGAGGCACTCCTTAAAATGGAGAGCATCGACATCTGTGCAGTGTCAGAGACCTGGTTCAAGGCTCCAGAGAGCACCCTTGCATTACCAGGCTATATTTAATACCACACCTTTCAGCCACTTAACCAGGACCGAAACACTAAAGGCGGAGGCGTGTCCATATTCATTATGGATATCCACACCTCCAGGCTAGCTGCTCAGCATAATGCATCCGAGATTATCCAAGTGCAACTAACTCTGGGCAAGACCGTAATCCAAATTGTAGCTTGCTACAGATCCCTCACCATGCCCCAGGATTCCCACTCCTCATTTCTTGATACACTGGAAAATATTAGGGTACAACCCAACACCCTAATAATGGGCGATTTCAACTACCCCACCATTAACTGAGAAAACTACTCATGTACCAACTCTTTTGCTCGTTTTCTGGAATTCATAAATTCCACTGCCTTGGATCAACTTATCCACATCCACATCCACATCAGGGGCAGCCATATCCTAGACCTGGTCATTACCAACATGGGTGACCAGTGTTCCACACCAAAGACAATTCCTCATTGGTCAGATTCGACCACAAGCTAATCACCCTAGACATCCACATCACACCCCCACCCTCCATTAGGGAAGCTACCGTAAAAAATTTCTCCAAAGCCAACTTCATGCGTATTTAAGACAGAAGTGGCAAACTTCACGATACCCATGCAGACGGACAATAGAAGTACTACTGCTGAATCCTACACAATTGCACTTTATAAGCACTTGCACAAGTGCATGGATCGTGCTATCCCTAACAGAACCAAGATGCTATCTTGCAAAAAAATGAAGCCAATCTGGTGGTCCCCTGCCAAAAAAGAAACTGTTGCAAAAAAAGAGTAAACTCCCATGATTGGAGGAGCTCCTTGTTCAGCCTCAGTAAGAAGCTGAGATCCCTCATAAAATCATCCAAAGCTAGTTACAAAAACAAAATCGCCACAGATTCTAAAGACAACCACAAAGCATTCAATAGCTATGTCAAGAATCTCAATGGCAACACTCAGATCTGCTCTGAGTTACAGCACAATGGCACTAAATATACAGAACCAACTGATATTGTCAACATCCTGGCAGATAGGTTCAGTGCTAACTTTAACCCCCTCTCACCCCCTAAAGGGCCCATCTCTATACTGGAAGAATGTAAAGTTCCTATAATCACGGCTGCACAGGTAAAAAAAACACCTCTCCAAAGTCAAGAACACAGGATCCATGGGACCTGACAACATACCAGGCTGCATTCTACATGGACTACAAAACGAACTGGAACCTCACCTAAGTACCATGTTCATTCATAGCCTCACATCAGGCTTTGTGCCCACTGAATAGCGCACAACGATGGTTATCCCACTCCGCAAAGGGGGATCCACCACAGACCCCAGGAACTACCGGCCCATTAGCCTGACGAGCCTGGTCTGCAAGGCCATGGAACGTATCATCATGGAACTTATAAACAAAGACATTGGTAATTTCCAAACTCTGGACCCCACCCAGTCCGGGTTTGTATAAGGCAGATCATGTCTCCTAAACCTGATAGACTTCTTTGAAGCAGCCACCAAAGCTGTAGACGAGGGTAAGGTGGTTCACACAGCCTATCTACATCTCGCCAAGGCTTTCGACACCTTCCCCCACCCTGGAATTACAGATAAACTCACTAAACTAGGTATAAATCCCTATGTCACAAGATGGGTTGCCAACTGGCTCACTGACAGAACCCACACTGTAAAAGTAGCAGACTCCAAATCCGACTTCAGACCAGTGACAAGTGGAGTACCACAAGGTTCAGTCCTGGGTCCTCTCCTATTTGGTATCTACTTTTCTGAAGTACAGGCTAACACAGAAGATCTTTGGCTAATGAAGTTCACAGATGACTGCAAACTAGGAGCCATAATCGAAAATCCTAACGATGTGGACATCCTACAAAAGGGCTTCACTGAGACAGATGCCTGGTGTCAAAGTCATGGCCTCAAGCTCAATGGCAAAAAGTGCACTGTCATCCCCTTTGGTAAAAACTCTGTGCCCATGAACTACCACAGAGGCAGTAGTAAACTTAACACCTAAAGTGTGATAAGAGACCTTGGGACACAGGTGGACAGTAGTCTCTCCTTTGATAATCATATCACCACAGTAGTCAGGAAATCCTTCTAAGTGGCACACCTCATCACAAAAGGTTTCTCATCCAGGAAAAAAGAGGTCATTGTTCCCCTTTACTTGTCACTCATTGGACCCATTATACAGTACAATGCCCCTTTTGGTATGTACCTCACAAGACATCTACAACAAATGGAAAGGCCGCAGAAATATCTCACAAAGAGGATTACAGGCCTCAAACAGATGCCCTATGCAGACCGTCTCAAAAATCTTCAGCTTTACTCCGTCGCATAGCGCCTACTCAGAGGCGATCTCTGCCTAACATACAAAGCTATGTCAAACCCAGAGCTGTTGAACATGCTCCACTTAAAGAAATCCCAATTCCTCTGAGCTACACAGCCTAGGGACCTAACCTTGTCTCCACAATAAAGATTCCTGTCCCAGAGACTACCCATACTCTGGAACAAACTACCTATCTATATCAAACAAAGCTCCTCATTAGCACTGTTTAAGAAAAATCTTGAAGATTGGATGGGAAATAGGAAATTCACCCCGGGGATCACTTCTGTGGCACTGCTCGACAGTGGCACAGGAAAATAATTTTCCTGGGTGGCAAAAGCCAGGGTACCTTTTTGGCTAGGCTTATATAGGCCCTAGGGCCAACAGCCTAGTACCTATCTATGAACTTCTATTAACCTATTCAATTTCACTGAAGTGATCACCTCACTCACTAGAATCAACAAACACAACAACAGGCACTCACTACTAAACTGGACCTTTACCACCTCACCCTCAAACATAAACACATTTGGTTGTCTCTCAGACATCAGTGACCATCTCCTCACATTTATCACAAGATAAACTAATCACACCTCCAAACATACAGTATTAAAACAAGTATGTAGACTCTCATCTTTTAACAAAGACACCTGTATAAACTACCTCTCAAATACAACTGGAATACTCTTAAAAACCTAACACCAGAAGATATTAACCATTTCAATAATACATTCCTTAATATGCTAAATGAGTCCGCTTCCATAACAACAAAAAGCGACCCTGCTTAATGGCTCAATAAAGAAACTGAGTTCATGCTTAATACAGACAAAGCCTGGAAGCCATGGAATAAACACAGAACACCACAAAAGTAGTACATTTTTAGATAGCTTAGAAATCGAAAAACTACAGGTCAAACCAGAAGAAATTGCATTCTTTGACTCACATCAAGGCAAACATCACCACAATCCCAAGCAATTCTGGACAACCATAAAACCCTACTATACCCTGGTCAAACCACCACCCCATCTCCTACCACAAACAATGACACAAACTCTACAGCCGCCCAGTTCAAAACAAAGTCCATTCAATCTATCCTCTCTTTACTAGAAATAATCCACCCTCCCATCTCTCTATCTCCACCAAAAATACTCACAATGCCAATCTTTCTTTCCACCAAATATCTACCACAATTATCAAAAATTACCTTAAAAAACTGAAAACTACTGCACCAGCTGCTCACAAACTCCCATCCAAATACCTTATGTTAGCTGCTGATGCCCTTGTATACCCCATCTCAATACTCATAAGTAGATCTATCACAGAAAACTATGTACCCACTACCTGGAAAAAAACAAATATCATACACTTCACAATGGTGGATCAGCGACAGACCTCTTCAAATACCACCCTATTGCAATTCTCTCTTCTCTGCCCAAAATCTTAGAAAAATGCATATATTTCCAACTTCTAACCCATCTCATAACCAGCAAACTACTCTCCCTCACATAACATGGCTTTCGAGCATACCATAGCAAAACAGCTGCTCTGCTTAGGCTCTCAAACCATAATTTCAAATAAAAACAGTGGTAACCTAATATCCACCCTCTTCCTGGCTCTGTCAAAAAACTGTGACACAGTATCCCACTAACTGCTAATCAATGCACTATCTTTCCCTATCATTGTCTGATTCAGCTCTTACTTGGTTCTGTAACTCTCTCTCCAACAGATAGGCTATACAATGGAATCAGGTCCTTTCCCCTTCCTTCCTGTTGGTGTACACCACAAGGGTCAGTTCCTGGCCCAATACCTTCCAATAATTTCACAAACAACCTGCACAAAGCAAGCAAACTTGCCACCTTAGTACAATGTTAGCCACCATCACCTGGTCTGCCTCAATTCTTCTATTACTTTAGCAAATTATTCAAGGCTCCTTTAGTTCCACAGAATTATGACTAAAGGCACATCAGCTAATCCTAAATGCCAAAACAGAAAATTAATGCTTTTCACACCCACAACTCTTTCAACAACCAGTACACCCTTTAATATTACCTCAACAACCACTATCACCACAGACATTGTAACAAATACCAAACTACTAGGAGTCATAATATACCACCTAAAATTTGACTTGCATATCACCCAGGCAATCAAGAAAACTCACCAAAATTTTGGCTTCCCCTGCTGAAAGAAAAATTACCTCACAGACTCAAGAAAATCCTTAGCGACATCCTACATTCTCCCGCCATCAAACATATTAACCAACATTCAGGCCACCCTACTTAATAAGTTAGAAGTGTGCTTCAACAAAATAGCCAGGTTAGCAGCTAATGCATCCTACTGTGTGCACCACTGCTCAACAGTGCTAAAAGAAGTTCAACAATGGCACTCCCTGCCTATTCCACTAAAACAGGTCGGCTGTACATCTAGCTTTAAGCACAACTTAAAATAGCACTTAAACTCCTCCTGGCTCTGTTCTTGTTCACACCTTGACTAACCTTTTTTCACTCTCAGATCTCCAGACAATCACCAACCCCTAACTCTCGAGCACTCCTACCTTTTCCTGTAAATGTTGTTGCCTTTCGGCTTTTCCCGGTTAGGGGTCACCACAGTGGAATCCAGTCCGCTAATGAATGGCAGTAGATTTTCATGAACGCCGAGGTGCCAGCTCGACGTTCAACCTTCAACGAAGGCACGCCCATTTACGCATGTCTTTCAAACGCCCACCCAATTGCAGGGGGGGGGGCATGCACACTCCACACAGAAAACACTCCCCGCACTCCAGCCGAGAATCGGAAGAGAGAACCTCTTGCTGTGAGGCAACAACTCTACCGCTGCACCACCGCGGATTACTGAATCCTATCTACATTTGTAACTATGTACTGCTTTTCGTCACTCCTGTTCAAATGAAATTTGTATGTTGCCACACACATACATGCACCCTGCTTATTACTGTTTAATATTCCTACAAAATCAAACTATATTAACCTTTGTCTTGATTTCATAAGTTTAAAACCCAATTTCTACTATTAAGAAACAGAAATTCTTTTTTCTCTGTAATTTTTTTTGTAATTTTTGTAACTTTAATGGAGTTTTTCTCCATGGGCCTCCACAGAAAACGGGACTGAGTGCTCAGTCAGGCCATCCTGGTAAACAAAAGGGAATGAATAAATAAATTGGGTTAATTAGTAGTTGGCAGTAATGGACCATGTGCATAAGTGAGTGAAACTGTCATGTAACTTGGTTTGCAGATCAAAGTGACTAGTGCTTTATTGCAGAAGTACCATATCATTTGCACACATTATTTAATTAAGATTTGGTAATTCTAGGAGAAGATCATTAACAAAGAGAGCACAAACTCCTGTGGTATACCTGTATTAGTTTTACCAGCAGTTGAGGATGACACGTTGTTATGGACTTGGAGGGTCTTGTTTTATGATAGCTGCAAGACCAGCAAATAATGTTATCGCTAATGCTGAGAAGAAAGGTATGGCTGATGTTTCAAAAGCCCCTGCATGTCAACAAAGAGACCTGCAGTAGGAAGTTCCTCATTCAGGTTGCAACAAATGGTATCACTGGACATTACCAGGGCAGAAAAGGTATTGCGAAAGCCATGCTGTGTACCACATAACAGGTCATAGCTGTTAATGAGTTTAAGTAGTTGCTTGCATAAAGGTTTCTCAAATATTAAAATGTTTTAACTGCATACTTGAATGCTGGTGCAACAGTGCCTCAGGTGAGAGCAAAGTTAAAGATATGAATAAGGGTGTTTAGCATGTTTTTTTTGTTGAAAGCCTTAGGAATGTGTAATGAAGTTTTGTTGGATTTAGATACTAAATTGTTGAGATTGAAAAGTAGGGACCTGGTCTGTTTTACTGAAATTTTTGAAAAGTGAAAGGTTGCTTGTATAACAGATTACAGGTATAGATCAAGACTAGCAGGTATAGCTCAGGGGGCTGAATATTCCTGTTCTTTGTTGACAGGGGAATAAATTGTTGGAAAGGCTTTATTTATGTTTGTTATGCTGGACTGCAAAAAGTGAACATAATCAATAGAAAAGGTGGAGTGACCCAATGCTACTGGATCACTTCTGGTAGCTAAAGAGTTACGAACTGGCACTGTTAAGCATTTTATTTATTTCCGAAACAGACTGAGTCTGGACCCGTTTGCTTCTTTGTTTCTTAACATAAACTCAGAAAACTTTGGTGTAGCTCTGTATTGTCTGGGTTCTTATTCCAGTTCTTCCAGGATGAATCTCTGGCTTTAACTTTGTTTTTAACATCCAGTGAAAGACATGACCAACTCTGTGATCAAAACCTTCTTTTTTTGTAAAGGGTGTAGTGTATCCTGAGTTGTGGTCACTTTTGAGTTGAAAAATTCTAAAGTAGAGGTGGGTTCAGACATGGCATACTGGGGAATCCAATCTATAAAACTGAGGAGGGTGCCGAGATGTGGTAGTTTATTATTAGGGAAAGATCTTTCTTCAATTATTTGAGTAGTTTTTTTTTGTGTGTTCTGAATGGCCAAATAGATTTAATGGGTGAATGGTTACTCAGAGCACTGGAAAGTATTTCAGTGTAAAGGCACCTATGTTGCACATTAGTTATTAGGTCAAGTGTGGAGCTGGAGCCAGTATTTGTATTGGTTTGAGTAGAAGTTTGCATTATCTGAGCCAGGCCAAATTGCTGAAACATTTTGTTCGAGACAGAATCTTTCTCAATAGCAGTGATACTGAAATCTCCAAAAATAAAGTACAG